>NC_081551.1:616479-660412 GCF_901000735.1 Corylus avellana | reverse complement strand
ACGATCCTCACCGGCAATCCACCTTTTATTTGGGAAGCCAATTGCGTAACAAACTCCGACTCCACACCTTCCTCTATCACCGGAACCACCTTGAACCGCCTAAGAATACCTGCGACCACCCTCTTCATATGCAAGAATGCCATCTCTTTTCCCAAGCAAATCCTTGGCCCCGCCTGGAACATTGGATACGTGTATGCGTCCCTCCCCACGAACCTCCACTGCCTATTCTCCGTCTCCTCCCTCTCCAGCCACCGCTCCAGCTTGAACTCCGCCCAATCTTTTCCCATAGTGCCTCTGACCTCCCCATTGCATACGGTATGTAAGTCACTTTCATTCCCTTCTTCACCACTGTCCCATCGGGCAAAACATCGTCGTTCACAGCCTCCTTCGAGTCCGCCGGCACAGGCGGGTACAACCGCATGCTTTCACACAGAGAAGCGTGAGTGTACGCCATGTCTTTCACTTCATCAAAGGCGGTCGCCTCGAATTTCTCATTGATTTCCTTGAGAACCGCAGATTCCACATGCGGGTTCTTCGAAAGCAGCCAAAGATACCATGTGAGAGCCGCGGAGGTTGTGTCGCGACCAGCAAGTATAAAGCTTATCACTATGTCGGTCACGAAATTCTCATCCGAGTGGCCGAAGTTCAAGAACCTTGACAATAGGTTGACGGAATCAAGCGACGCCTTCTCTCTGAGCTGGTGTTTCTTTTCTCTTATTACGTTCTTTGCAAATTCTTGAACTTCTGAGACTGCGATTCTCAGGCGCTTCTCGGACCCAATATTCAAAAGCTTCTTGATTTTCCAAACGAGCGGGATTAATGATCTGAACCTGTCGCTACTGATCTGGACACTATCTTCAAATGCTTGAGCGAATTTGGTTTGTGGAAGAGAGGGCAAAAGGTATGCGGGGTCGAATCCGAAAGTGATTTCACAAATATTATCAAAGGCAAACCTTTGAAGAATGTCTTGGAAGTCTAGGACTGTTCCGGTGGCGGCAGCTGAGGAGAGGATAGGGATGAGGCGGTCGGAGATCTCGGTGTCCATGACGGTCTCGACGAACTTGCGCAGGGACATGGTGTTGAATTCGTGGCTGGCAATTTGTCTTTGGAATTTCCAGAATTCGCCGTCGACGTTGATAGGCTTTTGACTAATTTCTGTATACACATTATCGCGAAATGGGCGTTTCGAACCAATTATTTAAAAGCATTCTCAAGTACTCTCTCATTTTATGTTTAAGAGTGAGAAAACCCTCCCTTATAACTTATTTTCCTTATGTTGAATAAAAAAAAAAAAAAAAAAAAATGATAGGCCTTTGGCTAGCTATACTAATTATTTCTCTTTTTGCTGCAATCTCTGATTTATGAACAAGATTGTTAATTAAGAGAATTGCAAGGAAGTTCTGGAAAATGATGCCCAAAAAAGGACGAAGGATTTCCAAATCACATCTTCATTTCGTGTGTGTATATATATATACTAGTCGTGCTAATAAGTGAGCCGAGGCCTTATATGAATATGTTTACGAACTTTAAACGAGCGAGTAGAATTTTATAAGAGAATGTATCGTTTAATAATAAAATATAGTTTCGTGTCCACGAACGACTTATTTAATAATCAAGTTGAGCATGAGCCGAGCCTGGGTGAGCTCACAGGTACTTTTGTTTATTTACAGTCCTATTATTAAAGTAATGATTAAGTAATTAAATTTACCATTTCCTATTAACTTAAGTTTTTGAGACAATTGGTAATTTAACTTAGTATCAGAGCTAAATATTAAGTGAGGGAGTGTTAAAATAGTGATCAAGTGATTAAATTTACATTTTTCCTATCAGCTTAAGCTTTTGAAAAAACTAGTTATTTAACACTTATTAGCCACTGCCCAGCCATTGGTTTCTAGGGTTTTTCATATTCACTACTAGTGTATTTCCAAACGTAATCCTCTTTATTGTCTTTATCATAATTACAGTTATTTTGTATGCCTAAAAACTCTTTCGCATTGATCAATGATTTATTCCCATAAAAGGAGAAAATAAAACAAAAGACATAGCATAAACCCAATACCATTACTTTTAAGAATTCGTATAAACAAAACTTTAGAAAATGACTAAACATTCACCTCATGAGAAACCAAAAAATGAAGCACAAAAAAATAGAAAAATACATAAGAAAATAAAATAGAAATAAAACTCAACTAACAAAAAACATCGGCGGACGGCAGGGATTATGCCTTATTATTTGATATTATTTTCATAATATTATTTGGTAACAAAGAAACCATTTCATGCGTAAAAGGACTAATGGGTAGCATATATGCAAGGAGCCCATTAAAAAACACACACACACACACAAAAAAAAAAAAAACCAAAACAAAACAAAAAAACCTTTAGAATTCAATTGCGAGTTGAAGAGTGAAATTGGGTTAACATCCATTGAGCTCCATTGCCTTCATGGATCAGAAGTATCTTATTAATTTCATTCCAATTCAAGCCCTTTCTTCTCGACACTTACACGCGCGTGCACACAAACACAAACTCTTCCTTACGCCCGAGCCACCACCACCGGCCACTAATTCTGGCAAGCACCCGTCAAAATCCGGTTGCAAACTAAACTCCTTTTTAGATTTTCAAGCCGTTTCACAAAGAATGCCAAGGTAAATAGTACACCGTGTGGTCTTTTCTCTTCAAGTTATAGGGGCTTCGGGGTCTATTTCCCTTGAGTTGGGTTTGTAGACTTTAGTGGACCATTTGGGATGGGCTTTTCCAGTTATGGGTTTGGAGCTACGTAGGCTGAATGTCTGGGGCCATTTGTAGTTGTTGTGTAAAATCTTGCTTTTTGATGCCATGTGAAGATTTGAAGGGATTCTTTGCTTAGGCTTTCCGTCATTCATGATTTGGGAATGTTTGTGGGATCTGTTGTGTTTCCTTCCAATTAATTGTGCTATTATCTTTCCCTTCTTTTTTTTTTCTTTTTTTTTTTTTTTTTTTAATTTGTCTTTTTATGATTGATTTGGGATGACTTGAAGACTTTAAATTGGTGTAATTTGGGGATTATCATCTATCTTATTATAGTTTTGTCAAGGAGTAATACTAAATAGCACACTTCTTCTTACCCCATCTCGTTAAGCTGCTATACCAGCTCAACGGGATGGGGGAGTGGCAATTTGAATTCGAATTCATGTGTTGAATTCGGATTGCATTAAAATATAGGTATAAGAGTATAAAGATTAACTCTAATCTTGTCATACACCTCAACTCTAATTTATTAATTTTGTATTGAATTTATAAATCATGTTAAAAATTGCACTTTCTAAACAAAGTGTAATATATAACACTACTCTTTGTTAAATATGTGCAGCAAAACATGTAATTGAGTACTCATATTGTAAGATTTGGATGGGTGCAATGATTGCTCGGATTGCCTCGTGAAGGCCCATTTGCGGTATTCCATATAATATGGATAGCTGATTCCACCCTATCCCTATCCTCCAATTGAGAATTTGAAACTTCAATTAGGCTCATTGATGCAATGAGTTTGACGATTATGTATAGCATCTGGCCTTAATTCCATCAAATTGATCTCAAATGAGCTGTGGTGCTGGAAGGCCCAATTGTGTTGTAAATGGGTTTCATGCGTAATTGGAGGTTTCCTAAAAATCCATTGTAACTCCTGAACCCAAAGCCGAATTTAATAGGAGTTTTTTTATTTTATTATTATTATTATTTTTTTTTTAATTTTATTATTATTATTTTTTTTTTTATGAGTGAATTTAATTGGAGTTTAACAAGGCCGTTTTCCACTAACAAGAAGCGCCCCCAGATAGGTAGGGTACATGTTCTTTTTTCTTTTTTTCTTTTTTAGAGTAATGTTATACTTATCCCACTTTCTTGCATCAATTGTCTCACACCTATAAGTAGAAATGTTCATCTCATGTCCCTAAAAAGTAGCTTAATCGGTTGAGACTATGCTTAATGAAGCGGAGGTCACTAATTTGAATTCTCCTCCCCTCTTTTGTGCGGACATGTCAAAAAAAAAAAAAAAAAGAAGGTCCATCTCATATTTAATAGTGATTTTTAAAATCATGTATAATGTAAAAAAATTAGGGTAGAAAAGTGAGAGTAAGTGTAGATTTATTCATTTTGTTAATATGACTATCAATATATCTCTGGAGTTAATTTTGTTCAATGCTCCTCAGATGGCCCATCTTCTACTCATAATAGGAATTATCTTTCCTAATTTTTTGAAAAAGAATATTTAAATAAGACGTTAAAATAATGAAAGTTACCCTTAAAAAAAAAAAAAAAGTTAATAATTAAAATAAATGAGGCATCTCAAGAACAATTAAGAGTTGTATGCTGACTTTTCAAGACCGATTTCCAAAGTCACGATTTTACTTCTCCTTGTAAAACCTGATATGGTCTTCCGTCTTCATATGAAATTAATTCTACAAATAAATCCCGAGATTCAAGCGAAAAGGAGAATAGGACCTGTTCAATGTGTGAAACGTGTGGGATTGCATTAACATTGTTTACTAGCAACAGAAAACATCCAATTAACTTGATCATAAAAACTAGCTAGTTCAAAATTTTTGGAATAATTAATGAGTTTATTGATATGATTACTAACTTATAAAAATTTCATCTAAAATGCAATAAAATGCAAAGGTCAAACCTAGTAATAATGGAATAATTACAAAGCACAATCCCACCCACGCATCCCCATTATCCAAACTAGAAAAGCATTAACCTATTTACTCACTCTTTCTCATCTCTCACCACGATCCTCACCGGCAATCCACCTTTCATTTTGGAAGCCAATTGTGTAACAAACTCCGGCTCCACACCTTCCTCTATCACCGGAACCACCTTGAACCGCCTAAGAATCCCTGCGACCACCCTCTTCATCTGCAAGAATGCCATCTCTTTTCCCAAGCAAATCCTCGGCCCCGCCTGAAACACTGGGTACGTGTATGCGTCCCTCCCCACGAACCTCCACTGCCTATTCTCCGTCTCCTCCCTCTCCAGCCACCGGTCCGGCTTGAACTCAACCCAATCTTTTCCCCATAGTGCCTCTGACCTCCCCATTGCATACGGTATGTACATCACTTTCATTCCCTTCTTCACCACTGTCCCATCCATACGGTATGTACGTCACTCATTAAATTTTTTTTTTTTTTTTTTTTTTTTTTGGACATTAGAGCATTTTCATTGGCTCCCTATTTTGCTAAAATATCTAGTTGGTGAAAAATTTGGTCAGCATGAACACTTGAACAGTGCTCCCTAGATTTGGGGATCTCTATTTCACTCTCCAAATGTTAAAGAAAAAAAATAATAAAATTTGACCATTTTCTCTCCTTCCTTTTTTTTTTTTTTTTTTTTCATTTCTCCTTTCCTTCAAAAAAAAAAAAAAAAAAAAACTTTGGTTAAAGTGAATGAAAATTAAAGAGGAAATTGTCTTATTTATATTAAATTCATTTATATGATAACCCATAGGAAAAATATGACCGTCAGGAAAAAAAAATTTTTGAAACATATGATCATTACGAAAAGAAAAAAATTAAGCATATGAACGTTGGAGAGTTGGAGTAACATTAAAATAAATAGTATTAACAAACAAATAGTAGTTAGACAGGAAATGTGAACTTTTCTCCCAATATAAAGTATTGACCACTTTTAAGGCTTTGCTTTCTTTGATAGGCCTAAATCCCGATCAAGCCCAAAATCCATTTCCAGCAACCAAACTCCAAATGGCAGCCCTTAAACCGAAACGGGGCAACCCAAAAATTCATCCCATATACATGGCAGCCCAAAACAATAGCCACCCATTACAAAGGGCCTAAACATCATCTTCTCTTCATTCGAAACAGCCCTAAATCCATTTTATTTACTGACTTTCTAATTTCTTTTGTAATTTTTTTTTACTAGTTTGTTGTGCTGCCCCACTTATTTTATTTTATTTTTTTTTAAAAAAATTTATTTTTATTTTTTAACATAGTTTTCCCTTTTTCTTTTGACCACTTATGGTCTTGTTTAGTTTCTTGAACCGATTATTGATGGTCGTGCGGTTAACTCTTGCGGAACAAAACCTTTTAATATAGCATCTTTTGGCCGTTTTGGTTCGTTTGATAGGTCGGGTCATTTATTTGATCAATTCCCAACGATTTTTAGAAAAACTGTGTCACCTTTATTTTTTATTTTCTTGTAATTAAATTTTCCCTTCCCTCAGATTAAATAGAGTTGAAAAAAAAAACACACACATTAACACTCTTTACCCAAATCCTATCATGACTCAACAAACACCCTTCAATTAAGCAACCCATTTCACTTGTCGAGGTTCAATTTGCATGACTTTATTTATTATTATTATTATTATTATTTTGAGATAATTGTGATCACTTCTTATTAATCAATCAAGCTGAGAGAGCATAAAACTCTCTCAAGGTAATCTCTCGTATACATTCAGGGATGACACCCATCCATGTCCTATCTTGCCCCTCTTTAGCAGCCATTTTGCTATGACATGAGCTGCACCATTACTATCACGACCTGCACTTGCCAATGTGAGAAAGCAGAAAGCAATACCTTCATGTCCCGACTCCCCTATCATATGTCCAATTTTGCTCTAGTTTGTAGCTACAGAGTTAACTACATCCATTACCACCTTTGCATCCCCTTCCAACACAATCCGTGAAAGTCCCATCTCCTGCCCAAAATGTAACGCTTGCATTCCCACCCATGCCTCTGCCACAGAAGGATCGAGAAAACCTTGCTTGGCCAAAGACCTTACCGCCAAAACTTTTCCCTCCCAGTCACGAATCACTGCCCCCATACCAAACATTCCATTTTGAGTACATAAGGCTGCGTCCCAATTTAACTTATACCATCCAGGAGGTGGAGCTATCCATCTTGTCAGCGTGCCCATACCAAATATTGCATGAATTTATTGCCCGTTTTCCAAAGCACCAATTATACATGAAACCATCAATTTGATTATCAAATTAATCGAAAAGCAATTAATCATCAGTTACGATCCCAATTAACAAAATACTCTACATTTCAACCAGAGAGAATTCTTGGTGCTAACCAATTTGAGGAGTCTGCTTTACAGTTTCACTCTTATCAACCCAAACCCGAATCCTATCACTACGGAAATCCATGGTCACCATCATTCCTTCCTTCACTTTGACGGTGCCAGTTACGTTTGGATTTTCTCTCACAATCGTCGCTGTTGCCGCTTCTCCGTTGACTCCCACCAGCTCCGGCCACGAGCTTTTGCCTGTTCCTAAGGTTAGAATACATATATATATATATATATATATATACACCCACATCGACAAAATTGTTGTTAAACAAGTGTTTATACGTAGTTGTATTCGACATCAAATGGAACACAAATGTTTTTTGTCTTACCAAGGCATCTTGGTGCTGCCATCTCTCTTGGATCGTGCAAGGTCAAGTGGAGGAGATAAGGAAAAGGATGCAGAGGCTATTAAAATTTGATTTGTCGTTTTATTTTTGGAGCTAAAAATAGTAAATAAATGAAGGTTGAAGGCCGGCTGAATATTTTGAAGAGTCGGTTCAATCCTTCGATTGCTGAGTCATGCATATTGGACTTTGTTTAATTAAAGGATAAATGGATGCATAAGCATAATTAATTAATCATTATACGACAAAATGAATATCAAGCTCAAGCCGGCCATGACATTTGTGAATCCTATGCGTTGTTAAAACTTTGAATAAGAAGAATAAGTTTAAAATAAGAGGACTAAATAAAAATTTGGTTGAAGTAATTAGTTTTAGCAAATGTGGACATCAAAGTCTACGTTTTTTTGAGCTGACACTCAATGTCATGATGAGGATGATCGCAGGAAAGCGGTATTATGGAGAGTACGTACATCCCAGAATTGGAGGAAGCAAGCAAGCAAGTTTAAGAAAATTGTGAAGAGAGCTTTCATGCAAAAAAAAAAAAAAAAAAATTGGGGCCAAATCGAGCAGGTTTTTTTATTTTTAAAAAATTTATAGGAATATTTTTAACTTATTGAAAAGTTTTCATGATCATTTTTATTTTTTTACTAGTTTTTGAAAAAACATTGACAATTTTAATAGTTTAAAGACATGCTAATTAAATGGTAGTTTGAAAGGCGTTTTTTCCAAAAGAGTTTCTAGACAAGGAGATGTATTATTAAAATGCTAAGCTTACAAACAAATTTTACAAATTGATGTGATACAATATAATTGAGTTTCTCAAAATTTGAATTTATCTATTTTCTAATCATGTTGTGTCACATTAATTTGTAAATTTTTTTTTATAAAAGTTGTCTGTAAGCCTAACATTCATAATTATTGTCATCCCTTCCATGAGCGAGAAAAGAACATCTTATGATATTTATTTTGGGCTTCAAAGTAATTAAAAGCTGGACTACATTTTGAGTTGGGCCTTTTCAGCTAACCAGAAAGGTATCCTGGAGGTCTGATTTCATAGTGGGCAGGGCTGCATTTGATACTAGTTTAGGCCCATATTTGACATCTACGGATTTAAGAAATTATTCACGAGCCCGCCAGTCTGGCAAAACACATTTCCAAGATGTGTTATTTCCCTTATGGGCATCATCAATGACTGATTAGACTTTAAAGTTTAAAGAAGAAATGACTACCAATTACAACTTTTCCAAGTTCAAAAAGGTGTGTTATTGTCAAATCTCGGATGTTATGATCATAATTAATTGCTCAAAATCAATAGATAATAATGAAGATGCACAAATTATGAGTAAATAGAGCAGTATTCATTTCAATTAATTAATGTAAAGCGTAATACTATTATCAATGGCAGCTATACATGTATGTCTGATGTACATTTCTTTCTAGAATAGTTAATCAATTTTTTTTTCCCTAAGGATTGCATGTTTTTTTGACGGTATTTTTTTTAAGGACAAAAATTTATTCCAACTTACTCTAATACGTGTCAAGTGTCATCTCTTACATGTTTACTTCAATATTCTAAAAATATAATTTATTACCATTCTACCTCCCTGCCCCTTGCCCCCTTTCTCTTTTCCCCTTCCCCCTCCCTTTTCCCGCCTCTAGCATAGATCGATCAGGGTGTATGTGTCAATGGTTCTCGAGATACTTTTTAGCAACGCATGGCTGGTAGGTGGTGGAGCGTAGAACGCATGAGGGTGTATGAGGTTTTTGTTATTGTATTTTCGTTGTTTTTAAATAAGAATGTATTCTCTTTCGATATACTCTTAATAGCGATTTATGGGGTGAAGTTTTATTCATTTTCTTAGATTTTGTTTTTGCGAATTCTTAAGAATAATGGAATTGGTTTCCAGTCGGTCTTTTGTTTTCCTATGATTCATTTTATGGGAGCAAACCATAAACCGATGACGGAGGAATTATCAAGCATAAAGAATAATTGTCACTATGGTAAAGGCAGCGAAGGGGATTGCAATTGATAAAGCACTAGTAACGAAGATAAATTTTTTTTAAAAAAAGGGTCAAGAAATCAAAGACCTGGCAACAGATAGAGACGTGATTCGCCGAAATTTGCTGTAGATCTGAAACGGATTGAGATTGTGATTTTTCATAAATATTGTCTTATAATAGCCCGATAGGCTATTGTGTATGTCATAAATAATGTTTAAGTTATAAAGATTCCAAATTATATCTTTTGCAATGTACGAAGCATTTTGCTCAATTTGATTGTTATATCAATTAAGAGATAATTCGTTCAAAAATAATACTTGTCACTTATTAGAATATGTCGAAAGAAATTTCCAAAATTTGTGTCATTTTTTTAACGGTCATTTGCCTACGATCATATATTTTAATGGACCATGTCCACAAACTAACTAATTAGTCCACAAAACATATTAACAGCATGTAAAAACATTTAATCCATCTCAAACTATATTCCAATATCCACAAAATACATTAAAACCCAGAAAAAACATTTTATCCATCTCAAACAATTACAAACAAAAGCAAAAAGCAAAAAGACATTGTGCCAATGGACCACCGATGGCGATGCTGTCGGTGAAATGCTGGTACAGGTAAGGCGAAAATGGCAGTAATTGGTTGGTCAGGAATGTTATGGTATTGAATAGTAGGGGTTCCAACTCTGTAAGTTGGACTTCAGCCGCAACTTTTCCACCTGTAACCCACAAGTTAAGAGATCTGAATGAACAACCATCCTTCAAAACTTAAAACGGGTTAAAAAGTAAACTTGATCAGCAACCAAACGAAGAAAAAACAGAACACAGCCAGATTCAACTGTTTGGACAAATTTCTCAGAGTCCAAGGGAAGTAGTGGAAAAGTTCGACCCACAGAGAGAGTAAAAGTAAATCAAAAAAGTTCACATCAAATAATGACCCACAGAGACAATTATTTGCCTCTACATTATAGTGAAAAGATGAGTTTTCAATTGTTAAAATGTATATTATAAGTCATCTTAAAAAGGGTAAGACAAATAATGACCAATTAGCAACCAACAACCAAAGTCACAATCTTGAAAGCTTCAACGTATGGTGAATGTAAAAACTGGAAAACAACCACAAGCCAAACGAGCAAGATCAACTTAAATAAGGATTGTCAAACTATACTTATCTTTTTTGTCTCTTTTAACAGCTTTCAATCTATTAATAATTTATCTGAAACAAAAATCTGCAATCCACCAAAAAGTAAATGAAAAATAATATCTACTTTTATTCGAGAGTTGAAAAGGAAAGTATGCTTATCCATATTTCTAACAGATTTATGTGGATTGTTGTGCACGAAAATACAGACTTAAAATGTGGCAGCAACTGTTTCTAAATCACTCAAACACCATAACAGAGAGTTTCTAATGCCGTGAATTTTCTCGATTGCTAATGTTTCTATATATATCATCATTAATTTTAAAATCAACACCATTTCTTTGGAATATAGTCCCAAAGGAGTCTCAAAAACATCATATAGATTAACAAAATGAGACAATTAATAAGAAAGTCTAAACTCTTATAAACACAGACAATATCCCCTGTCCGCACGACAAAAAACCCATCTTTGGGGTCTTCTTCGGGAGAGAAGGAGACAAATGAACGAAGGAAGCGAATAAAATGTTATAGAAAGAGAGAGGGTGAGAAAGAAACACACAAAATTTCAAAGCATCAGGGGCCCGATTCCGTGGTTCTTTTATCGGCCCTCTTCGATCTGCCCCTTTCTCTTTATCGATGAATCACGAAAGAGTTTCTTTTTTCCCCTAAATAGTATTATGATGGTGATAGCAAATAACAATGGATAATAGTAATAATATTTGTAAAATTTGAAATTTAAGATTTATAATATCATAACCGATACATTACATTAAGATATATATGAAAAAACAACGTTTTCAACCAAAAAAAAAAAAAGAAGAAGAAGAAGAAGAAGAAGAAGAAGAGAGATGTACGTACCATGGTCCATAGCACATAAGAAAGTTCAATGATGGTTCCCGTCGCAATGCCCGCCGTCACCATTCCCAGGTATGTAAGTACAAGCGTCAGGCGCCGATGGTGGGACAAGAGCTCTTGTAGGCACATCTTTTGTTGCTTCCATATTAGTGACTACAGGCTTCTCTCCTGTTAAAGGCCTATAAGCTAGTACAGGTTTGGATGTGAGGATTAACAAAATCAAGACTATAGATTTGAAAAACTTGAAGTTGAACAAATCTTTTTTGAAGAATTTCATCGTGGTAGAACAAAAGAAAATGGATGGTAATGTGATTCCAGGCTCTTGGATTTGGGATTTTATAGATTAAATATTTGGACAGAGTGAGGAGTCCTTTTTGATTAAGTTTCTCTAGGTTGTGTGGCAGGACCTTCTAGAACGCCTTATTGTTCTAGAGATTACTCACTTTATGCATCATACTTGAGAGTCGACATGAGATGGAATATTATGAAGCCACGTGAGCACATTTGAAAGCGCTTATACTTTTCCCATACGTGCGTACCGTAAAGCGCTGCGGCTGCTCATCAATATTTCTAATTAGTCAGCTAGAGTTCTCATTTGTAAATTTGCAAAAGGTAGGGTGTAAATCAGGTGTTTTGCACTTTTTAATAAGAGGATGTCATCTTAACGTGAAACATCAAATAATAAGATAATTCTTCACACAAAATAATTTTTTTCTCTTGATAAAATATTTTATACACAAAGTACCCATTGATAAAACCAGCGGAGTCACCGTCTTTGGGTAGTTTTGGAGACTTTAGTATGGAGGGCTCGGAGGTGAGTGAGGGAAGGTTCATTGGTGAGTGGTGGGCGTTGGGTTAAAACGAATAGAAAAGTCCATGATATTTATTTGATATAAAGATATGGTGTTTTCATCTCTATTGTACTTGGGGCACGTTTGGTTCGCAAAATGCATATTCCATTGAGAAAGTGAATAGTTATTATTGGGAATGGAAGAGGTTGGAATGAAATAGTTATTCCAATTCTCTAGTTTGGTAACAACACATATTTCATAATTGGAATTGAACTAAAATTACTAGTTTGGTAGCAACACATATTTTATTATTTTAAGTTTGAGGGGAAAAAAAAAAAATTTGAAAAACCTTATCCTTCCCATAAGGAATAACTATTCCTGTGTGGATGGAATTAATTATTCCCATGGGAATAACTATTCTCAGGACCCCTACCAAACAAAAGAATAACTATTTCATGGGAATAGTCATTCTATTCCAAGGGTTTATTTTGCAAACCAAATGAGCCCTTAGTGTTTTTACCTGATGTGTAAATTTCTATTGAATGTTAGAAAATGAGGTTTTACATCACATCGTGATAGAAAGAGTCTCTCTTATGGAAATTTTTTTTTTTTTTTTTTTTTGAGGGGGATATTAATAAACTGATTCACTTGTATGTCGCATTTTCTTGTATTACTCATGCTTATGGGGTTCTTCTGTTTGATGTAAAGTTTTATCTGTGTTGGAATATAATTAAATAATTAAATTTGTCTTTTCCTATAAATATAAACTTTTAAGATAAGTGATGTTTTTAACATAATATCATAAACAAATATCATAAATCCGAACCCTAATTTGATTGATTTATTATCTATTTTAATTAAATATTTTACGTGTTAGAATGAGTTAATACCATTTTGCAAGGCATGGGAATTGAGAATTTGTACCCGCAAAGAACTAGGGTATCTAAACCAATCATTTTTTTTTTTTTTTGCTAAAAGTTAGTTTTTAAATGATGTATCATTATTCAATCAATTTTATTATTTTAGAAAGTGTGTCATCAACTTATAAATTGGTGATTAATCATTTAAAAACTAATTTTTTTAAAAATAAATAAATAAATAAATGTAGCATTTAGTTGAAGAGAAGACCGTCAACTTTACAATTTCTTTTTTTTTTTTTTTTTTTTGAGAATAAACTTCTTTTCATTATCCATAAATGGCTTGGTCGGCCAGTATAGCCTCCTTGATACAGTGGGGAAAATCATCTAACCAAATACATCTCTCCATACAAGACAGAGCATATTTTGCTAGACAGTGCGCAGCTCCATTTCCTTCCCGCGGGACATGCTGTACCCGCCACTCCTGCAGCCCACCTAACATTTCTGCAATATCCTGGCTTACATGCCCATATTTGCCTCCCCTATTAGCCTCATATTGGATAGCTTGAACGACCACTCTTGCATCTCCCTCCAGACAGACTTTCTCCAGCCCCAACTGTAGACAGAATTCAGCTGCCGTCCAAGCTGCTAGAGTTTCGGCTCCTTCAGGTTCAGAACAATACGGTCTCGAATCGCACAGGGCTGCCACCACCTTCCCCATATGATCTCTGGCCACCACACCAAAACCCCTCTTTGCCATTGAAACATCCAGAGAGGCATCCCAGTTAAGCTTTACAAAACCTGCAGGAGGTCGTCTCCATCTAGATTCCGCCACTTCGATGGACCCCCTCGGTTGTTGCCGTACCGCCATAGCTAGTTCATAGCTATTTATTTGCTCCTTTGCTTGCTGGATCACCATCTTTGGAGGTATAAACTCCCCCCCGTGAACTACCACGTTTCTCCGCAGCCAAATTTGTCTGGCAACCACTGCACACAATTGCAATTCCTCCTCCTCTAGCTTCCCCAAAAGGACTTCAAAAATGGATGCAAAGTCATCTTCAAAGCTGGGAAATTTTTGAAGCGTCCGATTGCTTTCCATCCACACATCCTGAGCTGATGGACAGCTCCAGAGAATGTGGCCTGGAGTTTCTGCTTCACCTTCACACAACGGGCATAGAGGATCAGCTATAATGTTTCGGCGATGGAGATTGGCCTTTGTTGGTAAAATATTATGACAAGCTTTCCAGATAAAGACTTGTACCACTTTGGGACCCCTAAGTCTCCAGATCTTCCCCCATAAGTCTCCAGCCACCCTGCCACTCGACCCTGAACATTGATTGCGCTCCATAATTTCCTTACTTAGATGATAAGCGCTCCGCACTGAAAATATGCCATTTCGAGTCCCATTCCAAATGAGCGTATCTGGTTGGCGTCCATGACAGTGAACTATGCTGTAAATCTGCATCACCTCAACAGGACTGAATAGCTCTTTGAGAAGTGATAAATTCCATCCGTGATTTCCTTCGCCAAAGAGGCTACATACCTTTGCATCATTTGGGAGTTGGCGATTAGGAGAACGGATAGCATATGTCAAGGGAGCAGGACTCCAACGATCCCCACAGATGCGTATTGAGTGACCATCTCCCACCCTCCACATGAGACCTTCTTTCAACAACTCCTTTGCCTTCCATATGCTCCTCCATGCATAGGATGGGTGAGAGCCCAAATTAGAACCCAAGAAATCCCCATGTGGATAGTATTTTGCCCGCAATACTTGTGCCATAAGGGACGTAGGAAGTTTAAGTAAACGCCAACCTTGCTTTGCTAACATCGCTTGGTTAAAGCACTCAATATCCCTAAACCCCATTCCGCCTTTCCCTTTGGCAAGACCCATCCTCTTCCACCCCATCCATGGAATTTGGGAAAGATTTTCTTTGTGCCCCCACCAAAACCGTGCCATCATAGAATTAATTTTTTTACAAAGAGTCTTTGGTAAAAGAAAGACACTCATCGCATAAGTGGGAATCGCCTGAATTACCGCTTTGAGCAAGACCTCCTTCCCTGCTTGTGAGAGAAACTTCTCCTTCCACCCGTTGAGCCACTCCCAAATCCTCCCCTCAATATTCTTGAAAGATCGGACTCTTGACCGCCCTATTAAGGACGGAAGTCCAAGATACTTCTCATAACATTGAGTTGAGTTAGCCCCAATCGCAGTATGTAAAGTATCTCGGATTTCAGGGCAAGTATTTTTTCTGAAGAAAAGAGTCGTTTTCTCCCTATTGAGACGCTGTCCCGAGGCTTTCTCATAAGCATCCAATATCCCCTTCATTTTTGTCCACTCCTCAAGGGTTGCCCTACAAAACAACAAACTGTCGTCGGCAAAAAATAAATGACTTAGTCGCACCCCTCCCCTTGAGATTGGTAACCCCGTTATTTCCTTTCTCGCCTCTGCCTTTACCATCAAATGACTGAGCCCTTCCGCACACAAGATGAACAAATATGGTGAGAGTGGATCACCTTGACGGAGTCCCCTCGTAGGCAAGATATGCCCATAAGGTTGTCCGTTAATTAAAATAGAGTAAGAGACCGTACGCACACAAATCATTATCATCTCAATCCACCTTGATGCAAAACCCAATTTCCTCATGATTTCCTCCAAAAATACCCATTCCACCCGGTCATATGCCTTACTCATATCCAGTTTTAAGGCCATAAAACCCTTCCTCCCCTTTTTCCTCCCATTCATGGTGTGAAGAGCCTCAAAAGCGACCAAAATATTATCAGTTATCAAACGCCCTGGTAGAAAGGCACTTTGAAAAGGGGATATAATATGAGAAAGAACTCCTTTCAACCTATTTGCAATAACCTTAGCAATAATTTTATAAAGAACGTTACACAAGCTTATAGGTCGGAATTCAGTTACAGAACTTGGTTTTTTCTTCTTAGGAATAAGAGTGATAAATGTGCTGTTTAAATCAGGATCAAACACCCCCCTATTAAGAAAACCCAACACTGCCTCACATACCTCTTTACCAACCGTATGCCATGACTTTTGGAAGAAAACAGCCGCAAAACCGTCGGGTCCAGGTGATTTAAGTGGTGCCATCTGTGCTAAGGCTGTCTCTACGTCAGTGTTGGTGAATTCGGCCATAAGGTTGTCATTCATGTCCGTAGAGACCACTGGTAGCAAACCATCCAAACAGTCCATCACTCCCACAGCACCTTCCGATGTATATAACTGCTCAAAGAACTTGACGAAGGCTTGACTGATACCCTTCTCTTCTCTCCATTCATTCCCGTCGGTATCTCGGATAGAGTGGATTCTGTTATTCTTTCGTCTTTGGTTAGCCCATGCGTGGAAATAAGGCGTGTTTCGATCTCCTTTTTCGTACCAATTAATTTTTGCCCTTTGTTTCCACTTGACATCTTCCTGTTCAAGCAGCAAATCAATCTCTTGTTGGAGGATTTTAATTCCAGCAACATTCATTGGGCCTTCTTCACGTTGGAGTGCTTCCAAAGTGGCTGTCTTGGATTTAATAACTTCTTATGTATTGCCAAATTTTCCTTTGCTCCAGAATTTCAACCTTTCCCCACACCTTTTTAATTTTCTACTTACTTCAGTCAACCCGTTGGACTCCGTGTTGGCTTCTCCCCACTCCTCTTGGACCACCCTCCCAAACTCAGTATCTAGCATCCAGTAAGCTTCAAGTCTGAAGCCTCGCCTTGCTGTACGTCTGGCAGGTTTTGTTTCAGAAAATTTGATTAAAAGAGGCTTATGGTCTGAAGAACGAGACGCCAGAACTTGTACCTCCTTTTCTCTGAATGCTGTACACCACTCCTTATTAGCAAGTGCACGATCAAGTCTTTCTTTGACAAAACCCCCATCCTCTCGGAGGTTAGACCATGTATATTTGGACCCCACAAATCCAAGATCTCCCAATTGACATGTTTCTATGGTTTCCCTAAACTTTTCCATCTGGCCCTCTCTCCTTATGGCCCCTCCCCATTTTTCTGCTGCAGTAACCACTTCGTTGAAGTCCCCCACACAAAGCCACGGGCTCGGGGAAAGCTGTTTCAAGTGCTTCATGAGGGCCCAAGCTTCATGTCTTTTCTCCACCGACGGATGTCCATAGAAACATGTCAACTTCCATTCAAAACCGCTCCCCTGTGAAAGAATTGTCGCATTTATATGCCGTCTGGAAAAATTGGATATGGAGAGTCCCCACTCCTCCTCCCAAAGAAGTGCTAAGCCACCACTACGCCCAACCGGGTCAACCGAAAAAACTCCATGAAAACCAAGAGTGGACCGTAAACGATCCATTTTATTTTGTGAACTCTTTGTTTCAATGAGAAACAAAAAGTTGGGTCGCTTTTCCTTCACAAGAAGGCGTAAATCTCGAACTGCCTTTGGGTTCCCAAGCCCTCGGCAGTTCCAACTAATGAGAATCATGGTGCTTGGCGGGGCTGCTCCACAGCCACCGCCAATTCCATACGTTCCTGTGCTGTCTTACCATCATCTATCTTCCCCTTCTTAGATCTTTCCTCCGTTCCCCCATGCTCAGATCCTGGACTTGAACTTCCCCCATAGCTGGTTCTGGCTTTCCTCTTCCAAGTACGTATATTAGTTCCGTCAATAGTATTAGGTAAGAGTGTTGAAACTGCCAGTACTCCTGTTGGGCTTTTCTTTGTATTGTGAATGCCTCCTTTCTTCCCCGTACAGCCCATATTATTTCCCACTATATAGCCCATATTATTCTTCTGTTTAGGGCTTTTCCCTTTTGGCTTAGGATCTTTATCTTTAAAGCAGTCTGCCGTTGCATGAGGTCTGATTGGTCCATGCTGTTTGAAATTTTGCACATCAATTCCTCTCCCCTCTTGGAGATGAATCCCTTTCCCACGAGCTAATCCCACCTTTGGTGCCCGAGAATCTGTGATTCCTTCCAATTCAGCATTTTTCCTTCTTAACATCTTTTCCTCTTTTGCAAAGGGGTTGACCCTTCCTATTTGGGAAGAAAATGAATCCTCGCTACTACCTTCCTTATTGGGAGAGAAAACTGCCTTAGGGTTTCCGGAAGATGCGGTTTGTGTTTCCTCCCTAGCTGGTTCCGTCCGCCGCTGTCCGTTGAGTGGCGAGGCCGTCTCCTCTACCCCAGACCAGCTTGTCCCCCCACCATGAGAACCATCACCGCCATACTTCTTCTCTTCCGCTTTCAACCAGAAACCCCATTGCTTCTCTTCCTCCTTCGAGTTCAGCCTCTTCATTTTTGGCCCCTTACATGCTTGACAACCATGGATGATCCTCCCACAGTAAAAGCAGAATAAAGGCAATTGTTCATACTTAAATTTTACCCAAATGGAATCGCCGCCCAGCATAAGTGTTCTGCCTCTTTCCAAGGGCTGTGAAAGATTAATCTTTACACGAATGCGGAGATATCTTCCCCATCCAACTCCGTCTTTACCCACATCCACGTCCTCCACTTCTCCCAATGATTCACCTATTTTTGTTCCAACTGCCTTTGTCATACACAAGAGCGGCATATCATGGACTTGAACCCAACATGGGGAAGAGGTGAAGTCCATCTTTGCAGGAGGGATTATCCCCCCAAATTCATTTATCACCAGCACTTGTCTATCAAAGGCCCATGGGCGTCCCGCCATCACGTTCTTCCTTATCTCCTCATCAGTGAATTCGAAAATCCACATATTGTCTTGGACCTCCCTGAAAAAGATGCTTCCCTCCGCCTTCCAGATCCTAGCCAGGACTGATTTGAAAGCCTCCTTGTTAATCTTCTTATCAGTCCAAAGCTTACCGATCAGACAGTTCGCTCCCTGCACCCGAGCCTCAACGACATCCTCTTCATTGATCGCGATCCCGATCTGCTCACCTTTCGTACGCCGTTGACCCTCCGACATTGTTCTGTTAGATAACACTCAAGCAGTGACTTTACCATTTCTTTTATTACACAAGTGTCAACTTGTCCTGTCATCTTTGTAATTTTATTTTTTTTTGGTGGCACAAGAGGGTGATTAATTTTGTAGTTTTGTCATGGCAAGAAATGTGTAAGGTCACTTTGCAATTTTTTATGGCACAAGAAAGTCATCTCTGAAAATTTATTTCATGACAAGAGTCAAGAATGCACAAGAGGGTCACCTTTGCAAAAAAAAAAAAATATATGCCACAGAATTTTCATGCATAAAAGTGAAAATTATTTTTTAAATTGTTAAGATTATTTTGTATTTTGAAAATTATTATTATTATTTTTTTTATCGCAGAAAATTGCAAGTTCTGAATGCTTAAGCATTAAGAATTCTAGATTTTCTTATTGTGGTAACTGCGGAATTCCACGGCCACGGGCCCACGGGGCAGGTTTCAGGAGATTGGGCAGGTAGCTGGTCCAAGCAACCGAAGGAATAACTGAAATTATGGCTGCTGCCTGGTCCCAAAACTAATATAATAATATGTCGGCCACCATCATAAATTAGATGAGCAGCTTTCTATTGTTCTACATGATTATAATTTATGTATCAAGAAGAAAGAAAGATAACTAAAATTATTTACCCATCATAAATTTCTTTGAAAATTCCGAATGGTATTTAGGAGGCTGTTTTTTATTTGAAATTTCAAACAATTCATTTTTTGCGATTCGATCTAAAATCACATTTATTGTCTATAAAATCGTTATCCCAAAAGCACCCTAAATTGAAATACTCTTAATTGTTAGTAGTGACATACCAAAAAAAAATGAAGTTTTTTCTCATAGATTATAACAAATAATAATTTACGATACCGATAAAGACTCCTGCGTTTTGGTCACAGTGCAAAGATAAAGATAGGGTTTTTCTCGCATAATGTTGTATGTGGGTGCTGTTTATTTTTTAATTTTGATGTGATATAAAAGTAAAAATATTTTTGAGTGTTTTATAAATAATTTTTGTGTTTAAGTTATTTGTTAAAATTTTTATTTTTTCCTAAAATGCAAAAATTAAGTAAAAAAAAACCCTTCCCAATTCAGAGAAGGAAGGAAGAATATATATATATAAGAGAGGTGGGGAACAATCATGATTGGTGAAAAGGAAGGAAGATATGGTGATTCAGCCTTTGAGGAATGATTTTGACCAACTAATGTGCGGTGCTTTATAATGACAGAACAAGTACGATCATGTAGGGATCATTAACATGCGAAAGTGACAAAGATACGGGTAGCTATATTTAATATGCGAAAAAATAGCTGTTGATGTGTCAGTTTTGTATTTTGGAAAAAGCCTCCCACCACTTTAACATTACCTACCAAATCCGGCTTACATCATGTGAAAGAAATCAACGGTCCGTATTCAACTCCGGCATTTTCTAAATCTTCGGATGCCGGAGTTGAATCTGGGCTGTTACAAGAGATTTTCGGAATTTTATTTACATGCAAGCCGGATCTCCTTTCCCCGAACCGTCTCATTGCATCCTCCTCCTCTTTCACGGAGACCACGGCTGAGATCTTTTTCCCCCTCTGAGCGAGGAGATAAATCTAATGAGTGTACCTGATTTGGTAAAAGGACATCGAAGCGAAGATGGGTAGAAGTTGAAACCGAAGTAGCAGACTCAGAGACTCCCCCAGATGTTAAAATCTGCATCAGATCTTACTGTTGTGGTGCAGAAGAAGACGTGGGCATGAAGTGAAAGAGGAGGAGAGATGATACGGCGGAAAGTGACGGTGACAGGGCGGCGTTGACTGGCCACGTAAGGTGTTGACAAATTTGTCGGAAATGATTCGGCCAAGATTCAAAGAAAAATGAGTGATAACTTAGTTTATCCTGTGGAGAAACATCATATCAACGACTGATAATGTGATCAAGATAAAGAATATCGATAAGACATGCGACATCAAATTATTCTGAAAGTTAACTATGATTAAAAATGAGGACTTATAATTACAAGCAAGACCGCGGCCTCAAAGAGCGATTTACACAGACTGAAATCGGCGAGGCAAACACGGTCAATGGACAACCAAAATTAAAAAAAACAAAGGGCATCAGACTGTTCAAGAAGAAGAGGAAAGACAAGCAAAAAGTGCAGGACTTACTTCAAGGAGCAATTGGGTCATCGTTTGGGGTTGCTGGAGGCAGGGCGGAAGCGTTCTTCGGTGATCCTAGCGACGGAGCGACTCCGTGACCCTCGACGGCACTTTGAGCGGTTTTTGAAGCAGCAGGGATGTAGGTAGGAGGGTTTGGTGCAGACGGGGGAACAGGGCCCTTCTCCAATGATCCCAGCAGAGGATCGACACTGTGATCTGGATTGCGCGACGATGGAGGAGTACCGTGGCGTTCATGAGCGACGCCCAGGATCATAACGACACCCACAACCACAAGGGCTAATAGCAGAGCTTGAACCTTCCCCATGGCGATAAATGATTCCGGGCCTTCGCAACTTACAACTTTCCCCGTCATTTTTGGTTTTTAGAGAAGTTCCAAACAGTCGAAAAGACGAGTCCGCCCTTGTTAATAGTGGAGTGCTGCTAAGTAAAAGCTGATCCTGCTTTTCTTGGTAGGGTATTTAGGTAAAAGCACACATACCTAAAAGCCGGACCACCTTCTTTGGTCTTAAAACATCGAGAATTTACAGACTTACAAACGAATTTTACTTTTTGTGAGTGGGTAGGGCATCATTATCAGCTGAAATGGGAAGTAAAATAGAAGTTCTAGTGTGAAAGGAAACCCTCGTGAGTTGGCGAAGGTATCAATTATCCTTTGAAAATATATTGAAAGTCCAGATCCACGAAAGAAGAGTTTTATGAAAATTAAAGACTCTTTCCAACCACCTTATATGATTCCACTGTGCATATGAAACAAGAAAGGCTTGTACTTAAGTAGATACCTGAACCAGCCAATACGCCAAGCCTCTATGCATCGTGTAGACATTTCAATTACTGCAAGATTCAAAACCATTAGAATTACGATAACTTTAAGTCAATAACTAAAAAAAATAATCAGCAAACACATTAACGAGCAGTCCAAGGCTGGCAACGTTTGTCCACAATTTTTTTTTTTTATTTTCTTCTCAAACCAAAAACTAGCAACCCAACCAAACAAATAGTTGGATTGTTTGAAATATCTCGCATAACTATTTGAATAATGCTAAGTATTATTTTTTTATCTTCCTAAAATTTTCTTAAAATTGATGTAATTTTTAAAATCACCATTAAATTTTTGTTGAATCATACTTGAATTTTGTTCCAATAGTAATTTTAAAAGCCACATCAACTTTAGAAAGATTTTAGGAGAATAAAAAGATGGTACTTAACATTACTCTAACTATTTTCATGTATTTTTCGATGTATATTTCTTTCCAAGTATTTGATTCCCAACCCCATGTCTCTTTCTAAGCATTTAACTAAGCCAGATCCACTTACATTTTACCTCCAAACACTAACTCTACAATTCCTAAGGCATTATAAACAAAGGAGGGGTTCACTCCTCTCGTCTGCGTCGGCCTTACATGCCGCAATACAACCTACCTATTAAGGTTTTTTTTTTGGAAACTTGTTAATAGTGTCATCACGTGAATAAAATTACGAGATATGCAATTCTACGATTATTTATAAGTCATGAAATTAGAAGATGTTAGCAGTAGTAGATGAGATTGTCTAATTAAATTTATCTCATTTTACAAACCTAAACTTTCAAAATAAGTGATAATTTAACTCGTATGTATTACTCTTTTACTTGCAGCATTTCTCCCCTTTATCAGCGCTTCAATGGAGCATAACCATAACCTTCATGGCGTAGCATCCTTTGTCAGTTGCTCAGAACATAAGAGATATACAACAATGGCAGAAGATTCCTACATCACTAAAACACAACAAGAACAATGACAGGAGGGGAGAATAAACAAAAAAAAAGGGAAAAAGCCCGTCCAATAAGATTCTTGAGCCGAGGGCAAAAAATGCGGGAATGTATGGAACCGGTGCTGAGAGTTGCTGCTATGCGGTCTTGGCAAAAACCATGGTTTGTTGCCCACCAATCAACACATGTCACATCATCAATACAAGAAAAAAACCCAAAAAATTAAAGTGAGAACAAAACACCAAATCATATGTGAGAGCAGCAAAAGGGGAGGAGCTGGGTCACGTGAGCAGCCATAAGGGGAGGAGCTGGGGTGGCCGCCCCAGTCACCCCCAGGCCACAGGGTGGCCGGCGCGGTCACCCCAGGCCATATGGGGTGGCCTGCGCGGCCACCCCCTGGCCATGTGGTGGCCCGTGCAGCCACGGGGTGGCTCGTTCGCCACCCTAGATCTGGCTGGGGTCGCCATAGGCCATATGAGGTGGCCGCACAGGCCACAGGGTGGCTGGCACAGCCACTCCAGATCTGGCTGGGGTGGCCGAGGTGGCGCTACAGGGGAGGAAGAGGAAGCCGCGTTTTCAGGTGGCGGCGTCAGGCGGAGGTGGGTAGGAGGTCAATGTGGGAGGAATAATATAGTGTTTTGTTCTATTTTGAGTTTGTGTGCTAATCTGAGGTGTCAGCTCGTGAGTGGTGGGCAAAAAACCACCCCTTCTTGCCTCGACCGAGTTGAAGTTATTCCCCTACTAAGTTTGCAACTTCTTTTTTTCGTTCTGAGCTGCTGATCCTTGGGTCGCTTAAGAAAGTCAAACGAGCCTGCCGGCATTTCACGACTTGTGGATTACGTAGCTTATGACCTTCGTTTGGAGAGACAATGTATTTATAGATACCAAATACATTCGAAAAAGACAGGTCTGCCCCTGTGAGATAGTGCCAAGTAAATAAAAGCTGATCTGCCATTTCCATAAAGGATATAATTGACAACTTTAAGTTCCAGATTATCCCTTTCGCGCAACAGATCCTGGGAGAAAAGTGTTACGAAATTTATACCGTCCGCTATTTCATATATGATTACGGGTCGAGCCAAAACAAAATACTTTTTCTTGTTAGGTGTGATCCATTGGACATAGATCCAATTTTTCAATTTTTTTTTTGATTCCTTAGCATTTTTTTTTGCCGTTCCAAGTGGTATAAAGATACCACCGTGTCGGGATATCTTATCCACCTTTCTAGGAAAATGAATATCTCCAGAAAAGATTTTAAGTTCAATCCTTTTTTTTTTTTCTACTAGCTTTTCTTGGTGAGGGACTGAGGGTAACAACGTAAAAGCAGATAAACCTAAAAAGGCGACCATATTCTCTCCTCTGACAGCATCCAATGGGACGTGGACAGTATTGCGCATTTCGTGAAGGTTTACACGGGTGCGTTTGGTTATAATATTATAAAATATTATTTAAATAATAAAAAAAATAATAATAATATTATAACACCTTGCACACTGATTAAACACGCCAGTGTCATAATATAATTTCCCAGAGTTCCCCTCTCGTCAGCTCCACCACCACTGCCGGGAAGGCCGCTGTTCGTTCCGTCCAAGCCCCGGCTCGCCGCTGCTCGATGAGCTGAGATAACCCATCCCTCCATCCATAGGGGGATTAGTTTTCTCGAACCCATCACCTATTCAGATCTTCTCTTTTTTAACTTTTTCTCTTCGTTGTTCATGAAATACTGGGCTTTTACTTCCCCTGTTTCAAGTTTTGCTATAAGTTTCTAACTGCGAATAAAGTTTGATGGGTGTTGCTTTGTGTAGAACCCTATGAAAAAACAAAATTGGGAAGAAAAAAAGAAGAAGCTTATTAGGCATTTGATCAAATTGAAATCTTAATACAGCTTAGAAGGAAGAGAAATGCTAGGTTTACAAATACATTTTATAATAAAAATTTACAAATTTATGTGGTACAATATGACTGGACATGAAATAAATTCAAATTTCGAGAAACCCAATCATACTGTACTACATCAATTTGTAAAAGTTTTTTTTTGTAAAATGTGTTTGTAAGCCTAACATTTTTCTCTAAGGAATACTGCTTCCACACGAAAACTTGCTTAGAGATGTTAGGAATGTCTTCTTACAAATTTACAAACGGATCTGTTGGATATGTTCCATACGATTCAACAGCATATGGTTGTTTGACGGTGTGCAAAAATAGTTCTAATTGGAAGTCACCTTACTGTTAATCCTATTGCATACTCCATGTTTGACATATATATCCATGGCACTTGGCCATCAACAGAGTAGGGATCTCTGGTTCTTTTCAATCGTTGCTTAAAGAATGAAATTTAATCACGATGGAGAAGGAAAATGGAATTAAAATATTATATATGAAGCAGCAAAATTCAGAATGAAACTTAGGGGTGTTCAGATTCTGGGTTGACAGAACACCAAATTTTTCACTAGGACTTTTTCATTGATTTGGAGCATCCACTTTCTTGTACAGTCAATATTGTTTCTGTAAAGTTTAGTTTTGATGTTGGGTTTGCTTGCCCTTGCAGTATTTCTTTTGTGCATTAGAAATCTTAGGGTCGATTAACTGTCCAATATTTCAAATCATGATAATTATTGATTCTTGTGAGTTTTAGACAACTTCATTTTAGACTACATAATTGATTATTGTGAGTTTAATTACATTAGAACTAGTAGTCTTGAGAGTTGACAATATTATTGTTCGGATGTTATGAGAGTAGATTCCTGAAGTTATTTGAAGTTGTCTTTCCTCTAACTTATTCTAGAGTAGAGTAGTTTAATAAATATTTTAGAGAAATAGTAGTTTAACTAATTATAGAGAGTTAGCTTGTTTCAACTCTTATTCATTAGTTAGAGTGTTTTTGGCAAACCCTTTTGTCATTGTTACTTTAGCTGATGCGAATTGATGTGGTATAAAGTTTTGAATTTTTTATATAAAAAAGTAAAAAAAAAAATTATTTTGTAGTGATTTTTTTATTTAAATAGTATTAAAAGTGAATAATATGATATAAAAAGTGAGAATGTTTTTTATATTAATTTTTTTGTGAAAATAGTGTGTGATTAGTGTTGCGGGGATGAAATGGTTTGCTAAACACAACCTTAGTTGTTTCATTTGTATCTTTATTTAAGGATCTTCAATCAATAAAGAAGGAATCAAAAAATTAAGTCCAAACCTTTTATTTAAGAAGGTCTAGGTTCCTTTAGGCTGTAAAAGATCTAAAGCTCTTTCAGAATTTAAGATTTAGATTCACTCAAAACCTAATTTTTTTTTTTTTACGTATTCACGTAACATCGAATATGCTTAGAATTACATCTTATTTTAGTCTATATATATACACACAATACCAAGGGAATTAGGAAAAGGAGAAATGACACTATCAGAAATGAGAGATTGGTTCAGAGATGAGACCCACAAAAGGGACCCCATCCGGAGACAACATCATATCTAAAGACGCAAACATTGATCGGAAAATAAGCTTATACAAAACTCATTCAGCTACAGAGTTTTGTATAAAGTGTCTTGAGCGATTGTACCTCTTGCAATGGTTGTAAGGCTTGTAGATGGAAGAAAAGGCAAACCCAATACAAATATATGTTGTATGAATATATTTGTTGTATAAAGTGTATTGAGTGATAGCTACTGAATATGCACATTACAGTTAAAAGACAAAACATACTTCAATTGGCTCCATTTCTCTAAACTATGATAAGATCATTTATTTACAATATAAGAGTATACAAATGGGCTCTTAATAAATACATAATAGGATTTACTTCAAAAAAAATAAATAAGTAAATATACTTGCGGTTCACTCTTATTTTATATATATTTGGGAAAAAAAAAACAATTTCATGCGTAAAAGGACTATTGGGTAACATCAAAGAAACCCAATAAAACAAATTTTTGAATTGGGCCTTGAAGAGTGAAATTGGGTTAACACCCAATGGGCTCTATTGCCTCTATGGATAAGAATCATCTAATTAATTTTTTTTTTTTTTTTTAAAAAAAGTACATATATCTCTCTCAAACAATCACTACATTGCATTATTAATTGTGTCAATACCCCCCAACTACTAAAAAAATTGTAATTTTTTTATAAAAAAAAGAAAGAAAAAAAAAAAAAAACTAACTGATATTAAAATTTATTTTAAAACAGTCAATTGGTTAAAAAGAAGCATTACTCTTTATAAATCAGTGCAGCCAACACATGTAATTGATAACAAGAATTGAGAGGTTTGGATGAGTGCAATGAGCCGCTCATATTGCCTGAGGGCAGGCGGAGGCCCACTTGCAATTTTCTCTCATTAATTGCCCGTATTACACCCTATCTCCATTCTCCAATTTAGAATTTGCAACTTCAATTGGGCTCGATGATGCCGGTCTACGATTATGTAGAGTACGTTGCCTTTATTTCACCAAATCGAGGAAGCTCATTTGAGCTCAAATGAGGTGGGTGCTCTCAACAGACTTGTGGAGGTGGACGGCCCAGATGTGTTTAATTGGATATCATGCGTAGTTGGAGCTTTTAAATATTTGTAAAACTGGACCTGGATAACTGAATTGGGGCTGCTTAATAGAGCCTGGTTCAATTTGTTCCTCCTCCAGATTTGGGATTCTCAGTGCCCAGGAAGAGAGCAAGATCCACTAGCCCATGAGGTTGATCATGTTAGGGGACATGTCACGTGACTCTCCACGTGAGTGCCAAACCTTTTTCTTGGGCAAGCAATTCGGACAGGCCCCCGGCCAGGTGTTGTGGCTCGCTGCCAAATCATCTATAAATTACATCCCAATTCCAGGAGCCCGTCATCTTACTAACTGGCTAGCTAGCTAACTGGTATTTCTTTTGTTCTACAATTATGAAATTCTTCAAAAAAAAATTTGTTCATGTTTTTCAAATCCATCGTCTTGATTTTGTTAATCTTCACATACAAACCTGTATTAGCTTATAGGCCTTCAATAGGGGAGAAGTCTGAGGTCAATATGGAAGCAACAAAAGATATGCCCCCAAGAGCTCGTGTCCCGCCATCTGCGCCTGATGCTTCTACTTACATACCTCGGAACGGCGACGGTGGGCTTTGCGCCGGGAACCATTATGAAACTGTCTTATGTGCTATGGACCATATCTCAGCTATGCATGAGACATAAATCAGAAATAAATTATGTTGGTATGGTGGCTTTGTATGTTAGCTAATTAAAGAATTAATAAACATCTCATATGTAAGTTTGTAACGGTTCTGTTTGTGTATTTGGTTTTCCAACTCTTCTTGTTGGTGGTGGCTGTGGTTTTTAGTATATGTTAATGTAATGTCTCCATCGGTTAAACATTATGAATTTTAAATTTCGCAAACATTATTACTATGATTGATTGTCAAGTGTTGTTTTTCTCATCCAGAATTTTGGTGTTAAAATTGGTGGTGGAGTTTTTTTTTTTTTTTTTTTTAAACACTGATAGATTCAGTCGAGCTGAAAATTGGGCTTGTGATGCCCATACTTGTTACTTTAATGGATTATCCAATGTTATTTGTAATCATCTTCATAATATTATTTACGGAAAAAGGAAACTATTTCATGAATATTCATCAATAAAGACACAAAGGGACACATGCATCCAAGAATACCGAGAAAAATAAAATAAAATAAAATAAACCTTTTGGAATCTGTCCTCTTTTAGCTTGCTGGAGTCCGACGTGCTTATTGGGAATTTTGTCGGTTCGGCTATGTTTCTTCATATTAATTTTGTTAATTTCTTTCATTTGGGTCATGTTATAGTTGATTTGTTTCTTCATATTGAGATCTATTCAATGCGGGGAAGGGGAAACTACGTACACAAAAATAAAAAACAAAGGCAAAAGGGATCATTTGAAGACGTTATTAGTTTTGACAAGCCCTTTTTCTATTAGCAAGTCCAAGTCCTGCAGCAGAGAAATCAGTTTTAGTTTTCCTCTGTGTAATCTAAGATGTGCCACCAAACATGACTCTGATTGTTCTCTATGAGTGAAAGGGTGGTTATTAGATAAGAGAAAACCACTATGAACCACCTTCTTAAAAGAAAAAAAAAAAAAAAATCAAAACAATATCGTTTTTATGATAATACCCTACTACATAATACCTCGTTTCTATATATATGTGTGCGCACGTGCACAATTAGTGGATAGCAATTTTTTCAAATCCTAAAACCGCTAACCGTACCACCCTAGGCGGTTAGCAATTTTTTCTAACCGCCTTAAAAAATGGTTAGCGGTTATGCTATTTCAGTCCTAGGCTATGCTGCTTAGCACTTGATTAAAATGTACACTAAGTCTATGGAGGGGCCTGAAGGCACAAGTTAATATGAAGCGAATAACTCTAAAAGTTATTCTTGTATCACTCAAAAAATAAGATGGGTTTTAAAATTACTATTTAATCAAAATTCAATAATAATCAATTACAAGCTCAGTAGTAATTTTATAAGATACATCATTTTTAGAATGACTTCTAGCATTACTTCGTTTTATAACATTGTTTACTCTTTCCCTCTTTGTTTGATGTAGTAATCTTTTGTGTTTTTTTATTTGATGGATTCTTATCATTTTGTTTTTCCATTCTACTTGCTTAGAAAAATAAAAAATAAATAAAGGGAGATCATCAAACAAAATTAAATTTCCTTTTGACAACTCAGATGGTACGTATTACATATTATATATTTAAAATTTTAAACATTGCCACAGTATTTAAAATTTTAATTGACATAGCATTATGCACATCGCAATATGCAATCAAACAAAATCTTAATTAGTGAAATGAAAGAAAAAAAAATAAAAAAAATTTACCATTCCGGATGGTAGAAACCTATATTAGATGTGTATATATTCTGGCTTAAAAATAAAAGTGAAAAATCGTTATGTATTGCTTAAAAGTTAAAAGTTAGATGTGTACGTCTCATGAAGTGGGGATAACTAGTTCGAATCTACCCCCTCCTTTTGGTGCGGACACGTCCAAAAAAATAAAAAAAAAATTGAAAGTTGACTGAGAAGGCCAGGCTTGTTGGTCTGTCTATGAGTTAATCTTCACCCTGGTTGAGTTTGAAGTGACATATTAACGGATTTTATTATTATTATTATTTTTTATAATTGTAGATATTTATTTACTTCTTTTGTTCATTTCAAAGAATGTTTAGTATTTTTTAAAACATTTAGAGAATTTTTTGTCAAAATACTAAATCATCATGACCTACTCTTTTACATTTATCCTTAAATTTCAACTAAACAATAACTTTTTTTTTTGAAGAACTAAACAATAACTTTTACTCACAAAAGAATGCTCGATTTTCTGATAATGGAGTTATTTATTGATACGAAAGTGGGGGCAAGTGAAACCGGTGCAGTGGGATTAAGAAGAAAAAAAAAAGATTCCGGATGACGAATTCGACGGTTACTAACAACGAGAGAGTGGTGAGAGAGAGGAATGAGATTCTCCCATATATATATATATATATATTTTTTAAATATAAGATTTTCATATTTTAAAATTTGAGCTATTCATTTTATTTAACAGTTTAAATAAATATAAAAGTTTGTGTGTTAACAGAAGTAATTAATTTTAATTTTTAATATGTTAAATTTACTAGATTTGATAACACAAATTTCTGTATTTATTTAAACCGTTAGATAAAATAAGTAATTCGAATTTTAGAATATAAAAATTTCATATTCTGAAAAAAAAAAAGAAAAAAAACGAGGGAATCCAAATTCGTGCGAAGCACATACCTAGGGTGGCGGCACCGCACCCTGTTAAACCGTTGGTGGTGGTACGCCCCGCAGTTCTTGCCTAAATTCCGGTTTGAAAAATCTTAAGGGAACGTACTTTGCTTCCCATTTTAGTACTTGCCGTACGCACGTCAAATCATCCGAATAAATAACATTGTGGGTGGTCCAAAAATTTAATATAATAATATGTCGGCCGAAATGATTGGTCATAGGGCTGAGGTTGCATTAATGCCCAATTCCAACCGCTCACATCTCCGAAACTGACGGTTTTGTTTTCTGTTTAATAAATTGAGCAACAGTGGAGTTCTTGATTTTATGAATATTGGGGTCTTAGATGAGAATAATAATTTTACATATAAATTAAATCCCCTCCAAAGTGACAGAATATCGTCTCATTATCCTCTGAAATGTTATGTATAAATTAATGACTTAAGGTTTGAGTTGACTTAAGGTTTGAGTTACTCAATTGAAGAAGATTTTGCGTCTCCAACAATCAAAGTGATTTTATTTCTAGTAGAATATTTTAGTAGCATATAATGCAATTTTGAATAATGGAGAAAGACGGATACAGGTTGTTTAAACTTAATATGAGTAAAGCTTACAACAAAGTTGAATGGAATTGGACCCAGCTTGCATGCTCTGGTTTTAATAAGAGCATGTATGCGGTAGTTTAAGTAACGGTCAAAATTCATTCTTTCAAAATTTAAAAAGTTATCTTACTCTTAAAACTTTTTACTGGTCATATTTTTTAACCATGGTTCAAAATCCACGACCCTCCTCTTCATTTTCTCTCTCCCATTTATTTATCTTCCCCCTCTAACACTCTCTCTCAAATCGACAATCTTTATTTCTCATACCCACAATAAAAGAAAAGGCTGAAATAAAATAGGTGGGAGAGATAGCAACAAGCCAAAGGACAATCTTTATTATAGGGTTTTGTCCCTTTTTTTTTTTTTTTTTTTTTTGGTTTTTCTTGTTTATATATATAACTATATAAGTATAACGACAAGACGAAGAGAGAGAGAGAGGGTTTAGTGAGGAGGAGGCGCAACACTAGGCGTTCCAAGAATAACCCATATCTTAATTACTTTTTGTATTTTTTTTCTTCTATTGAACCTTTCCAACCCATTCAAGTTCCTGGGTTTCCTTTATAGAAGAGAATAATGAAAGCTTGGTTTGGACTTGAATTGCCTAAAATCCCAATCCCAGATTTTGGTTTTATGTTTTTCTTTGGGCAAAGATATTCAGGGGATGGCTATTAATTCCTTATCCCCATTTGGTTGGGTGGTCAGAGAAATCTCCCATGGAGACGGGGATTCTACAACATGTGTACGTTGTGATGGAATAGAAGAGATTAATTGAGAAATAAAGAGTGTTTGGCTTTCCCTGTAGCCTTTTTTCTCTTATTCAATTAGAAAAAAAAAATGCGTTTGGCTCGATCATCATTGTAATTACTTCAAAATTTAAATCATAACTTTTCCTCCAATTTATTTTTCCGTTAGAAGAATTGATTCCATGGTCCACACAAGAAGACATTTTTTCCTATTTTAGTTATCTTTTTTTTTTTTCCAATATATTTTTAGAAATTTTTTAATGAAAAAAAAAAAAAGAGCACTTTTGTTATTGGGGAGATACTAACAATTTTTAGAAGTTTCAATAAATATTGACTTAATCAATAGTTTGAGAATAGCATTAACAATAGGGGTATATGAAACTTTTCCCAAATATATAGTATGAATGTTTTTAAGGTTTTGCTTTCTTTGATTGGCCTGAACCCCATTTCAAGCCCAAAATTCAATTTATAGCAACCAAACTCCAAATGGCAGACCCTAAACCGAAAGGGGGCAACCCAAAAATTCACACCAAAATTCATCTCAAAACCACAATAACATACATAATTACAAATACATGGCAGCCGAAAACAATAACGCATATACGTATAGAGCTGTAGCCGCCCTTTAGAAAGGGCCTGAACATCATCTTCTTCTCTTCATGGAAACAGCCCTAAAATACTCTATTTAACATCACATTAACACTCTTTAAACAAATCCTTATCATCACTCCTCTCATAACACCCTTCAATTAAGCAACCCATTTCACTTTTCCAGTTTCAATTTGCATGAATTTTTTGCTTGTTTTCCAAAGCACCTAAGGTTAGCATACATACCCACATCCACAAAATTGTTGTTAAACTAGTGTTTATGCGAAGGTTGTATTCGACATCAAATCAAATGGAACAGGAACACAAATGTTTTTTGTCTTACCAGTGCATGCTGATGCTGCCATCTCTCTCAGATCGTGCTAGGGAAAATGTAGGAGATAAGGAATTAAGGATACAGAGGAGATGAAAATTTGATTTGTTGTTTTATTTTTGGAGCTAAAAGTAGTAAATAAATAAAGGTTGAAGGCCGGCCGAATATTTTGAAGAGTCGGTCAATCCTTCGATTGCTGAGTCATGCATATGTGTTGTTAAAACTTTGAATAAGAACAATAAGTTTGAACTAAGAGGACTAAATAAAAATTTGGTTCAAGTAATTAATTTTAGCAAATGTAGACATCAAAGTCTACGTTTTTTTTTTTTGAGCTGACACTCAATTTTATGATGAGGATGATCGCAGGAAAGCGGTATTATGGAGAGTACATCCCGGTATTGGAGGAAAATTGTGAAGAGAGCTTTCATGCAATAAAAAAAAAAAAAAAAAATCGGGGCCAAATCGACCTGGTTTTTTATTTTTTATTTTTTAAAAATTTATATGAATATTTTTATCTTATTGAAAAAATTTCATGGTCATTTTTATGTTTTTGCTAATCTTGAAAAAAATTGACAATTTTAATAGTTTAATTACATGCCAATTAGATGGTAGAGGCTTTTTCCAAAAGAGTTTTTAGACAAGGAGTTGTATTATTGTCATCCCTTCCATGAGCGAAAGAAGAACATCTTATTGCATTTCTTTTGGGCTTCAAAGTAATTAGAAGCTGGACTACATGTTGAGTTGGGCCTGTTTCAGCTAACCAGAAAGCAATCTACTAGGTCTGATTTCATAGTGGGCTGGGTTGTATTTGATACTAGTTTAGGCCCATATTTGACATCTGCGGACTCACGAGCCGCCAGTCTGGCAAAATACATTTCCAGCCCTTATGGGCATCACCAATGACTCATCAGACTTCCTAGTTTAAAGAAGAAATGACTACCAAATTACAACATTTCAAGTTGCAACAGAAGTTAGTCGTTCGCTGGGTATGAGGAGATTAATTTTTGAAGGCGATGCATTAGAAGTGGTCCAGGCACTACGACGAGATGGCAACTGGAGAGGACGATATGGGATGGTGATTGAAGAAGCCCGAGAAAACTGTCAACACATGCTGGAATGGAGTGTTAATCATGTTCATAGACAGGCTAATGTCTCAGCCCACCTCCTAGCTAAATATGCTCTAGACACCAGTGAAGACCGTTTATGGATCAGGGGGTATCCCCAGTGTATTCATGAAGTTGTAATTGCGGAGCAAGCTTCTGCTTAATCAATAAGATGAGATCTATTTCAAAAAAAAAAAAAAAAAAAAAAAAAAAATTTCAAGTTCAAAAAAGTGTGTTATTGTCAAATCTCGGATGTTATGATCATAATTAATTGCTCAAAATCAATAGATAATAATGGGAACAAGATCCTCTTCAATTCAAATCAATTGGAGGAGATCCTAATTCATAATAATGAATATGCACAAATTATGCATAAATAGAGCAATATTCATTTCAATTAATTAATGTAAAGCATAGCAGTATTATCAGTTGTAGCTATAATTGTATGTCTTATGTACATTTCTTTCTAGAATAGTTAATCAATTTTTTTTTCTAAAGACAGATTTTTTTTTTTTAAGAAAAACGAGACACTAAACCGTAGTGCAGAAATAACAACCCCAAAACTAAGCAAACACTTTTACAAACACACAGATCTCAATTATTTGAACAAATCACAGAAACCCAACAAATCATGAGCCCATTCAGAAAAAAGAAAAAAGAGAAATTAATTTTCTGGTAAAGAGATCAATGTAGAAATGAGAAGAAACCCAACTGCAATTACGCGCATAAGAGGTGTAAGTGTAACAATTGAAAGTGAAAGTTGAAATCTTTGCGTACTGTGCTTCTTCGTCTCTCAGCAGCAATGGCGGACCCAAAGGCTACCAAGCATAGAACCACCACCAGAAAGAGAGGTGGGTCACGTGGAGAGGACAAAGGAGGGTAGGAAATAGGAAAAGTTTTGTGCTTAATTAAATTTAAATTAATGCTAGCCATGTCAGAAATTGTTGGCTAGAAATGTTAGCATACTGTTGAAGTGCACGGCGGTACTGTAGTAACATTTTTCCCTTTGCTGCATAATATAAAGCTAAATGAACACAACATTATTACAAACTCACATAAAAGAATGATTTTTTGCCCGTGCACAAAGAAACATCCACGTTTGATTACAAATAGTGTGAGGGATGAAGTAAGCTTTGCCATTGCATTGCAACGGTAACAACCAGAGAGAAGCTAGAAAGGGCGAAAAAGAAGGCCACTAAAATAGCAAAAAAGAAGAAAAAGAAAAACCAACAATCCTGCTCTTTGCGGAGAATGTATAACCTTTTCCTTTACGTTTACCCTTGCTCTCTCTTCTCTGTCATGTCAGCAGGACAGCTCATGAACCTCCGTGAGGGGTATAGAGTACCAACCGATAAATGGCAGAAACGTGCAGGAAGAAGATAAGCAGTATAAGGAGATCATCCAAGAGCCCAACTATTCCCAATATTCCTGTAGTACAGTTGACATCTTCAGTTACCAAAACATGTCCACCACAAGAATTCAACAAATAAGATGTACAGGCAGCAACATACCTTCTGGAATAATGTCAATCGGGCTGACAATGTAGACAGCACTTAGTATCATCTGTACATAAGAAACAGGGTAAGAACCTGTCCTTGAAATACAGACAATGATTTAAAGCTCTGGCTATTAATAAAATCAAACTGAAAGTTTGAGATGGTTAGTCAATAAAAAACACAATAACGTTAATATTATCAACCTAATGATTGAAAGAGTATAACTCCCTAAACTACAACATAAACTGGGAATGTGGATACAGCTTGTAACAACAAAAAACTATATCTTTACATACTCGCCAGATGCAGCTACACTATAGCACATGCAGTTGCAAATGAAGCCCTACAAGATTATTCGGCAATACAACAATAGAATATACCGTAATTAACACTTTTAGCATGTTAATCATTGTAATGTAAAAATTGGCCTGCAAGATATATAAGAATCATAACTCTTTCTTTCTAAAACCACACCCCCAATGTTTTCTGAATCTTCTTCAATATGCTTCAATAAACCTTAGTTTGTGGCCAAGCTCTGAAAATGTCAAAAAGGGGTAGCAATGAAGTCTACGAGGGAGACTAGGAAACCAAAACAAGGATGAGGTGGCCTTCAAGTATTGAAATCGCAACCCCAAGAGAACAGAAAATTTATCACAGAATTCTGCACAACCCAACAAACATTAGGAAAAAAAAAAAAAAAATAGTGTTTTGTGGGGTTAAGCTCAGGAAGATTAGGCTTAAAGTTAATCTGGGGGTATGTGGACTAGAGATGCAATCAACCACACAAATGGAAGCCCTTCAGAAATAACAGGAAGGAAAAGCAGGGCAGTCAAAGGTGAGTTTCAGGTTAATGACAATTACTGAGGGATCTTTGACGAGATTCCATAGTTGAGTTCAAATAAGGTTATACTTGAAGAGGGTAAAGATGTTGGATTTGGTGTCTTTGAGTGATGAGATGTTCGAATCTCAAGGAGGGGATGGATAATAGTTGGGTCATGAGAAGTGTCACAATCCCGACATCAACAAAGGATAAGGACAAGTGTATCACTAAGATAGGGGCCCCGGGGGCCTGCTGACATCTACATGTGCAAGATCGTGGCCAAGGCATATACCTTAAGGCATAACCCCAACAGCATTGCCGTTGCTCAATCCCTCCAAACCACAACCCGTAAAGCATTCCCTATTAACTCAAACTTTGGGTCACTCTTAAGGTACATCACATTATTCAACAAGGATATGGTACTAAAATCAAATGAATTTTTCATATCAGCTTGGGACACGAGGTGGTGCAAAGGGATATATATTAAAAAAAATATTATTATATATATATATATATATATCCACTTGGTTCTATTATTCCCAGTAAAAACTTGGTAACAAAGGCCTTGTTTGCCAATGGCATACTGTTCCACAGCCAGCCTCAATCCCAAAAAAAATAATTTTTCACCTCAAAATTAATCTCAACTTCTCTACTTTTTATATCACATCAATCATTTTTTTATTATTATTCAAATAAAAAAATCACTACACAACAAATTTTTCACTTTTTTTCATATAAAATATATTTTTTCACTTTTCCTCATAAAACTTTTTCACTAAAACCAATCAAATACATATTCTTAAAAAGTGCACTACAATTTGTTAGAATGATTTGTATGAAGTAGCTGCAAATCATTTTGTAGTTAATTTTTACCCAATATAGAAACAGCCTTTAATAATCTATGTAGGCCTCCCGCCTCCCCTCCCTCGGGACCCAGTGCTACAAGCCTAGAATTGAGAAGAGACAAGATATTGATACACTCAGTTGCATGTGATTTCCATTTACTTTTTTTCTTTTCTTTTCTTTTTTATGGCTCATTGCATATTTCACAGGCAGCTGTCGTCAATTTTGCAAGAAATGCTGAAGAGCGTCATCTATTCTATTTCACTTCTTTTTTTCATTTTTTTTTTTCATTTCCAATAAATATATATATTTTTAATGAAATACATATTCCACCTACAAAACGTAACCTAAATATGGTACCAGAAAATGCTTTCACACTTTCTTTTTTCTCTCTCTCTATTCAAATGCTTTCACAGCTTTTGTGTACGTGGGTTGGTTGGTGGTGCAGTCTGGAATAACACGTGTAGGTGGTATTAATCGAACCCACACGTGTATAGGTGAGATTAGACAATCAACGTGAATATATATGGTTTCTTATGATTTTTGTTCTATAATATTGTTAGAATATATGAAAAATATATTATATTTTTCATATATTCCATAATTATGCTGATATTGAAATATTCTTTATTTATGGGTTGATTGTAATCATATATTGGGATTGTAATCAAATCAAGGAGATTTGATTACCAAACTTATATTTAGACATTACCCTATAAATAGGGACCTTTGTATTGTAGACAAATCAAGTTAATGAGCACAATGTAGCCCTTAGGGGTATTTTGAGTGGTGGACGTAGGTGTCTAACACCGAACCACCCGAAAGTTTTTTGTATTTATTTTCTCTATATTGCTTCCGCATATTCCCTCATATTTATTATTTCAACAATTAAGTTATTATTTAATAAAAAATATTAACTTAATGAGTGCTTTTGACAAGATTAGTTAACTTGGACGAAATGATTGATGTTGTACCTAACTCCCTTGTGGAAACAAAAGAAAAACGAAATTACTATCTTCATCAGGATCAGTGACGATCAGAAAAAGACATTCTCAAATAGAATATAAAAAATTTATGTACCCGAGTAGTCAAAGTACAGAGATATGATAGATATCCATAGCTAGAAAAACAAATAAATGATTGGTGATATCGATTCGTCCTACGACCAACCCTTTCTAGGCCTGGGTATCGGTCAAAACGGTCCGGTTAAGGACCTTATCGGTTATTAACCGATAATTTTCGGTTAAACGGTTTATTAACCGATATCAAACCAATAAGAATTTTAACCGATAATTTCGGTTAAAACGGTACACGGTTAAACGGTCCGGTTAAACCGGTTAACCGATTAATTCCCTCCTCCCCACAGGTCTGGTTTTTTTGGATCTCGTCAGTTTAATGTGGGATTAGTTTGTTATAATTTATGGTTTTTGTAGAATGAAATTAAATGTGTTGAAGCCTGAAGTCTCCCGGTTTTGAATGAAATTTGGTGATTGAAGAGCCAAGAAAGATGTTTACCACTTTACCATGTGGTATTGTACACAGATTCTGGAAATATTCATGTTAGGAGCCAAATTGATCATGTGATTATGTGAAGGCCCATGAGATATAGAAATTCACCAGAAAAAGAAAGCCAATATATACACCAGCAAAAGAAATTCTTACAAGAAAAATTTCAAAACAGGAACTCTATCAGGTTCCATAATCCAGCGCCAACAAAAACCATCAAATGCAAAGAAATCTCATCAAATGCCATCACTTAAAAAAAAAACATCAAACCTACCCAAACTCAAATTAAAATAAAATTCATTAATGAATAATAAACAAAGTATTAACTAATTAAAGTCACTTAGCAAAAGGAAAATAAGCCATGGCCTCATGGGCAAGTAGGCAACACCATTACACAAATATAAAAGCAAGAAAACATAAAGATAGTGATCAGTATGAATAAACATCAACATCAACACGGTTACACAATAATTTCCTTGAGCCACCTCAAACATAGATTATCTTCAATTCCTTAAATTTGCTTCCTTCAATAATCCAACAAATCAAAACATAAATAAAGTGAATCACTATTAGTAATTAATATTAAAGAGTAAGAAATAAATATCACATAAGAAAAAAATAAGATCCAAAAAACTTACCAAATACTTTAAACAAAACATTACCCCGCAAAGTTCATCCATTAAGCCTTAATTCGTGTCAAATGTGAGGGAATTAGACAAAATTTCTACCACAATGAAATTTTTAAAGGATTAGTAAAAATAATTTAATCAAATAATTAGAATAATAAATAAATTTGAAATTAACAAATATTACCCGACTCAAGCTTGTAGCTTTCTTCATCTTCAATGTCAGGCAAGAGTGACTCAACATACTGAAAATTGGGAGAAGATCTCAACCAATTTTGACAACAAATAAGAGCTTCCACTGTTTTCGGAGCCAAAGAACTCCGAAAAGGATCTATGATGCGACCTCCGGTGCTAAAGGCCGACTCAGAAGCAACAGAAGTAAGTGGAATTGCCAGGACATCTCGTGCTATCTCGGCGAGAACCGGAAACTTTACCTTATTTACCCTCCACCACATTAAAATATCAAAGTTGTCACTTGGAGTCTCCACCTCTTCCGTATAATATTGCTCTATCTCTGTCCGACACATCATCACATTTTTGGACGCCCGAAATGAATGGTAAATAGCTAAAGCATCTTTCTTATTAGTACCCACACTTTCGGAACTTGTGCAACTACGCTCTTCATTTCCAAACCTAGCCAAGCTAGCCCCACTTCCACTTTCATTCTTAGCATATTGCTCATATAACCGGCTCAAGACATTCTTTAATTTGGTAACAATTTGTTCTGCTTTTTCTAGACCCACATTCGTTTGGAACCAAAATTCCAAGACATTTATCTTGTAACGTGGATCAAGCACCGAAGCAACAAACAACAAGGGGTTAATAGACAAAAAATTTCCCCAATACTTATCATATTTCTCTTTCATTTGCATTGCCATGGTACTCAATGAATAATCACTACTTTCACAATACTCATCCAAACAATGATAAACATTTTGAAGAATACCAAAAAACAAGTTAGAAGTTGAATACAAGGAACCCGACATCTGAATTGTTTCGTCATAAAATACACGCAAGAATTTAACAATGTGTCGAACCTTATTCCAATCATCTTCATTTGGAGCCCCCAACACATCCCTCCCTCCACAATCATCATTCAAATAATGTACAAAATTAGAATCTTCATCTAACATAAGATTAAATGCCCTTTCATACTTTTGTGCCGCCTCCAACATGGTATAAGTAGAGTTCCATCTAGTGGAAACATCAAGAGTCAAGGAAGACCGACACCCAAGATTCTTCCTTTCTACACAAGACTTAAAGAGGGCTAATCTTTGGGGGGATCCCTTCACATATTTCACCATATTTCGGACCCTTTCAATTGAATCATGTGCACCCTTCATACCCTCCTTCACAATTAAATTTAGAACATGGGCACAACACCTCACATGAACAAACTCATGGCGACAAATAACATCATCATTGGACATATTTCTTTTACTAAACTCACTCATTGCTTTATCATTAGCACTTGCATTGTCAAGTGTTATCGCCAACACACGAGTAATCCCCCATTCCACCAAACATTGCTCTATTTCCTTAGTAATCGTTATTGCCTTGTGATCCGACACTTGGCGAAATGCCAATATTCTTTTCTGATATTTCCAAGTAGAGTCAATAAAATGTCCCGTTACAACCATGTAATTCATATTCTGAATCGAAGTCCAAGTGTCAGTTGTCAAACAAACCCTTTGACCAACCATCATCAACTTCTTTTTGATTATTTCTTTTTTGGTCATAAACAACTTAACACAATCCTTCATCACTGTGTAGCGAGAAGGAAGCTCAAAACGAGGCTCAAGAACCTTAAACATTTTCTTAACACCCATCTTCTCCACAATTGAAAAGGGAAATTCATCAACAATGATCATTTCACAAAGAGTCTCCCTAATAAGTTTTTCAGAATACTTCCTAACAATTAAGTTATTACCAATACTACCATCACTCTGACTCTGCCCGGCCATATAGGTGAATTTAGATTGAGAGCCATCTGTTTTTGCTTTTAAGCTCTTATACTTTTGGCATTTTTTGAAATGGTACAACATGCTAGAGGTGCCATTGTTTGTCCCATGACATTTATACTGAGCCCCACAATAGTTACAACTTGCAATAGGAGCCTCTTCAGAACTATTTGCATCTTTAGTAAAATGGTCCCATACTGAAGATCTTTTTGTTCTTAATCTTTTTTTACAAGGGATTGGGGGTCGTCGACCACGAGTACGACCATGAGGTGCTGCCCTAAAACCCCTAGAACCAGCACATCTAATCCCTTGGGTATCAAACTCATCAGATTCATCAATATCATCAAAGATTTCTTCATCAAATGTGTCTTCATCAAAGGTTTCACTATCATCTATGCCTATGGGACAAGAAGCACTAGTTGATGTCGAAGGTCGAGGTGCAGCCATATGAACTGAAGTAAAAAGTAATAGTTGAAATTAATTAGCTAATGTGACAATGTTTGACCTATGGGCTATGACTAAAACTCAAACTAATGGTTGGTTTTAATTAGCAAAATTAATTTGCTGCTTTATGGTATTCATAAAACACAACACTGAAATACCCATTCTAAATCTCAACCAACAACCAAAGATTTTTCAAACAATTGAGCATAATTCATAAACAATTTCGTTACCTGAAGCAAGGGCTGAGAGCTTGAGATTGAGAATCAGAGCTTGATTTGGTGGGAAGCCGGAAATTGGAAGTGAACTAAAATAATTCACACACGGCGCACTGCCTGAGGGAGACGCCAGATAAGAAAACAACAAAAGAAAAAAAAAAAAAAAAAAAAAATCAACAGTTTTCGGTTTACCTGTAACAGGAGGCGAGGAATCAAGATCGTACTGGGACTTTGGGAGTCTAGGACGAGTGGATTTGGGTGAATAGGCTAGGCAATCGGAGATTCAGAGCAAGTGAGCAACGGCCGTGCACGGTGCACTTACAGAGTTACAGTGGCCGTGGGTTCATTGGGTTCGACCGTTCGAGTCTCGCGAGAGACGCGAGAGAGAGGAGAGACCGAGAGACTCGGCCAGCGACTCAGCGGCTTAGAGTATTGCGAGTTGCGAGAGAGGCGAGAGAGGGGACTGCCGGACTGGACTGGGGACTGGGGAAGGGGAGAGAGCGGCGCAGAGTTGAGAGAAAGGCGAGAGAGGGGACTGCCGGACCGGACTGGGGAGTGGGGACTGGGGAAAGAGCGGCGCAGAGTTGCGAGAGAGGCAAGAGAGGGGACTGCCGGACTGGACTGGGGACTGGGGAGAGAGCGGCGCAGCAGTGGGTGACGGGCAGTGGGTACTGGGTAGGGAGACAGGGGAGACTGGGAGTTAGGGTTCGAGACTTCTCAGTGTTCAACAATTCGGCTTTAAGTGTTTAACAAAAGGAAAAACCGAAAAGTTGAAAAACCGAGTGATTGAGTGAACCACTGAACCGGTGAACCGTGAACCCACTCAAGTCTGAGTCCGAATGTCTGATCGTATTGGGAATTTGGGACTTTAAGTCTTTAACAAAAACGGCGTCGTTTACTCTTTTTCTAGCTTCTACTTGGTGAGGTGAACAGTATACCGGTTCTTATCGGTTAAACCGGTTAACCGATAAGAACCGGTTAACCGAACCGGACCGGACCGTTAAGGATTCCGGTATAAATTTTCTAACCGATAAGAATATCGGCATATCGGTTACGGTTAATATCGGTTCGGTCGAAACCGGTAGACGGCCGGTAATCGGTAATCGGTTAATCTGCCCACCCCTAACCCTTTCTGTTTCCACTATTAAATAGGTCGGAAATCAATGATTATGAGTTAGAATTTTGGCAAATTATAATTATGTTTGGATAGATAGAAAGATACTTGAAAAGAAACTGGTCAAAAAGGTTGAAACCTAGTGATAAGTGGCTGTCTAGAGAAGTGCAAGTCACTATCAGATCTGATCGACTGTCGCGGCTGATCAGAAAGATCAACGCTGTGAAGGAGGACGATGCAGCAAAAAAGGCGGCTGTGGCACAGCGGCGTTAACTGGCCAAGAAGGCGGCTGCCGATAGAATTCCTTCGAGTTCTTCTAGGGTTTTGCGGTGGATTGGTGACTTTTTTTCGTCTAAGATTCAAAAACGGATTTACACAAACAGAAAATCGGCGAGGATACATGTAGAAGCAAAATTAAATGACAAATGGCATGGTATCAGACAGTGGAAAAAGAAGAGAAAAGACGGTCAGTTTTATTAAACAACAGGCAGATAAATCAATTACAAAGCAACCATCTGGAATTCTGCCTGCACGATCAACACGCTCAACCAAGCAGAAGCACACAAACCAACCATTGAACAGTGATCATTAACTTAAGGATATGTGCTTGAAGGCGCATTTGGGCCACCATCGGGAGCTGGTCGTCCTGCTGGAGGCCGGCGGGAAACCCTCTTCAGTGATGGTTGACCCAAGTCAGTTTTTGGGTTAGGTCCAGACGGGACAACGGGTGCCCTCTCCATTGTGCCGAAATTGGTCGCCCAGGGACGATTAGCATGAGCCACGGCCACGCTCATGGCCATAAAGAGAAGCCAAAAGCCTAATCCGACGACTACGTAAACATTCCTCATTGTGTTTTTTTTTTTTTTTAATTGTCTAGTACATGT
>NC_081551.1:616297-616459 GCF_901000735.1 Corylus avellana | reverse complement strand
AAAAAAAAAAAAAAAAAAAAGTGTAATTAAAACTAGATATTTGAAACAATTACATCATAGGTCCTATAAATTACTTTTACAGCACCTAATTAAGCTAAATCAAAGTAATATCACATAAACGAAAGAAAGATTGTACCGTTCTTTGTACATGAAGAAAAGAAT
>NC_081551.1:614685-616232 GCF_901000735.1 Corylus avellana | reverse complement strand
ATTCATTTCAATGAGAATGATCTGTGGATCATAATTGTTAGATCAACTTCAGTCACACTTTTGAGGGCATGAATGATCCCTTTATGTACTTAGAAAATTAAATGCAAATAAAAAAGAATAAAGAATGATCATGTTAGATGGCAAACGACCAAAGATATTGCAGAGGCATAAATATCAGTACGGAATTTGGAACATACAAAGAAAGTTATTGGAACATAAATTGTTTAACGTACAGTATATGTAATCTAGATTTTGAATTCACATTTCACAGCTAAAAGAATAAATAAATAAATAACTAGGCTCCAATAAGGAGACGAAAAAAAAAAACAGGGTCCAAATACGCTAAACCATTGAATTTTAAGAATAGGTTAAAGACGTGTATGTTAATCTTCGTCCGTGTTATATGGTATAGTTTTGTTTTGTTTAAAAGATATTTCATAGTTTTCGGTGAAAAACAAATCACACGATTTTCAGCCTCCTAGAAGCATAAGGGATGGTGCGACCATTTACAAGGGGTCAAAAATCATGACTTCGTTTGTTAAAAGTTTTTTCCTTCTTTACTTTATTTTTCTTTTCAAAACAAAATTATTAACAAATGATTCAAAAAAACAAAACAATCAAAATCGTTTTCAGCACTATGCCACATCAAAACACTTATTCAAAATAAATGTATTAATCGTTTGGGTTAATGAAAGAGAAAAATCCGAATGGCAGGAAGTAATTGAAGAGCACTAATTATGGCTTTAGATAAAAAAATCAAAAAATCAAAATTTGAACAAGAATGATGGCTTAGATATTTAGTTTAACTAAATAGGGCTTCGTCGAATCCCTCTCTCTCACTTCTGTTGTTGCTATCTCATGGCTGACGCCTACCACCAACTCACCTTTATCCATCCTTTTTGCTTGCCAACCCATCACCAGCTCAGTTGAAAGAGACTGCCCTTTGACCCCAGCCAACACATTGGCGCACACGTTTGTCTGACATCCATGCAGAGTAATGATCTTAACCACTATCAACTTGCGGTGACTAATTATTTTTCCCACCTTTACTGTTTATCAAAGTTGTTGAAAAACAGTTTAATGGAGGCCACGTGTGAGCCTGTCTCAATGAAATTGTGGTTCTCAATGAAAGTTAAAAAATAGAAAAAAAACTTTCTTAACACAAAAAAAAAATTAAAATAATAGAAAAACTTTCTTAAAAAACAATAAAAATAATAGAAAAAATCTTGAAATTAGCCAGGCACCAACCTAAAAATGAGTTGGCAGCTAAGCATTGGTAATAGGCGTGTTTTTGTTGGACTGTTAGTATATAGGAAACTTATTTTTACATAGAAATCTGAAATAGAATTATTTTGAAAATCAAAAAACTTGAATTTGAAAACAAAAAAAAAAACATGCCTAGCCAAGGAAGGCCACGTTTGACTAAATAGGGCTTCGTCGAATCCCCCTTTGTCACGTCTGTTGTTGCCAGCTCATGGCTGACGTCTACCACCAACTCACCCTTCTTCATTGACCTTGACTACCGGCCTCCATTTTTTTTTTTTTTT
>NC_081551.1:614403-614665 GCF_901000735.1 Corylus avellana | reverse complement strand
TTTTTTTTATACTTCTTTTTTTTTTTCATTTTTTAATTTAAAAAAAAAAAAACATTTTTAATTTTATAAGTATTACAAAAGTTTAAAGGACATTTTAGGTATTAATCGTTTGGGTTAATGAAAGAGAAAGATCCGAATGGCAGGAAGTAATTGGAGAGGACTAATTATGGCTTAGAAAAAAAAATAATAAAAAAAAGAAGCAAAATTTGAACGACGCCAACGAAGCCGTGTTCTTAGAACATATTCGAAGGGCATTTCAAGA
>NC_081551.1:613832-614383 GCF_901000735.1 Corylus avellana | reverse complement strand
AAAAAAAAAAAAAAAAAAAAAAAAAAAAAAAAAAAAAAGAACTTACCCAAAGGGGTGAGGACGCTCAGATTTTAGTTTGAATAGAGTGCCATGTTAGAGATATTTAGTTTGACTCCCTCTTTCTCACGTCTATTGTTGCTAGTGTAAAATTACTATTCATCCTAAAAGCTTAAACTGTTCAGAAAGAGGTAAATTTAATTACTTAACCATAATTTTTAACACTCCCCTTCACGTGTAGGCTCAAACTTTCTTTTAATATGTGAGGCCCAACATGTGAAATATTTAATTGAAATGAGGGATGAATTTATGGAGTCAAGATTTGATCTCAGGACCTTTAGCTCTGATACCATGTTAAATTACCAGTTATCCCAAAAGCTTAGGCTGATAAGAAAGATGTAAATTTAATCACTTAACCATTACTTTAACAGCTAGCTCATGGCTGACACCTACCACCAACTCACCTTTACCGATCCTTCACGTCTCTTTCTCTTTCATTATTGACAGTGGCAGAGCCACGTATGGGCCAGTGGTGGCCACGGCCCCCCTCCCCC
>NC_081551.1:606021-613779 GCF_901000735.1 Corylus avellana | reverse complement strand
AAAAAATATTAAAAAAAAAAATTTTGAGCACAAGTTCAACTGCTGACCACTCATCCAGCTACATAGCGCCCCCACAAAGAATTTTGTTTTTTTAAAAAATTTGAACACTTGTCTGGAGCACACGATTAGCTACATAGGGCCCCTCAAGTATTAAAAAAAAAAAAAAAATTATTGCTAGTCTGCGCCATCCTACGTAGCCGCAAAAGTTACTAAAAAAAAAAATTTGTTTCTTTTCCCTCTTTCTCACGCACTCGCCTATGAGTTCCTTCCCTTTCTCTTCTCCGTCGCTCTCCTTCAGTCCCTCAAGCTCTCAAACGTCTCAGTGTGAATTACCAAATTTTCAGTGTGAACAAAAATTTTAGGATGCCAAAAAAAAAAAAAAAAAAATTTAGGGCGGTGAAATTTTTTTATTTATTCCTTAAAACATTTGGCTCCGCCACTGATTACCGATGCTTATCCTTTTTGCTTGCCAACCCATCACTAGCTCAGTTGAAAAAGAAAACAGAACCAACCAGACGAGTGGGAGTTCGTTTGATAAACGAATTTGTTTTGATTTTAGTTCAATACAGTAACAAAAAGTGATTGATGTGAAAAAAATTAAAAATATATTTATTTTTTTTTTAAGTAAAAAAATAAGAATGTTTGGTATAAAAAAATAAAAATAAAATATTTTGTAATGATTTTTTAATTGGAATAGTAATAAAAAATAATTGATATGATGTAAAAAGTAAAAAAATATTGAAAAAAAAAAGAATAAAGAAAAAGTGAGATGAATAGTATAGAGTCTAAATCAAGGCAAAATCATTTATCAAACAAAACCTGGAGGAGCAATGTGCATCATTGTCGGCAGTGGGTGACACATCATTGTCGGTTTAATGGGAATAGTTGAAAACCGCGCAAGTGGGGTGGAAGGTGATTATACTTGCATACTCGAAACATTTATAAAAAAATTAAAAATGATTCCATTGTGAATGTGAATTGTGAAACGAGAAAGGATGATTATTGATAAGACAAGCAGGGTAACCAGATGATAATTATAAGCACATACCTGAACGGGCGAATTCGCCAAAGCTTCCATGCATAATTTTAACATTGGGACGTCGTGTAGAAACAAGCAGAGAGCAACATTCCAAGCCATCTATACACGGGTATAAAATCATAACATTAGAATGATCATGTTAGATGGCAAACGACCAAAGATATTGCAGAGGCATGAATATCAGTACGGAATTTGGAACATACAAAGAAAGTTATTGGAACATAAATTGTTTAACGTACAGTATATGTAATCTAGATTTTGCATTCACATTTCACAGCTAAATAAATAAATAACTAGGGTCCAATAAGCAGACGAAAATTAAAAAAAAAAAAAAAAAAACAGGGTCCAAATACGCTAAACTAGTAAACTTCATATAAAGATTAAGAGGAAAATTCATTTAAAAAAAAAAAAACTAGAGGCACATAATTAAATCAATAAATAAATAGTTAAAAAACACCAAAAAATTGCTTTAGGGTGGAACCACGTGAACTGATTATTCTTTTGCCTTTCTTTGTTTTTTCAAAAAACCGGCTTGTTTTGAAAAATAAATTATTGGTGGCTGGCATCTCAAATCCCTTTGGTTAACTGATTATATGAGAAGAGTTGTCTTCCTTCGTAGTTCTTTTGATGGGTTCGTTAAATTTATTTGGCTAAACTGCTAAACCATTGAATTTTAAGAATAAGTGAAAGAGAAGCATAACAATCTTCGTCTGTGTTATATGGTATAGTTTTCTTTTTTGTAAGATATTTCATAGTTTTCTATTAAATAACATTTTTATATCAATAATAACTTACATTACATATCATTTTTATAAAAAAATAAAAAATCACACGATTTTCAGATGGTGCGACCATTTACAAGGGGTCAAAAATCATGCCTTCGTTTGTTAAAAGTATTTTCCTTCTTTATTTTATTTTTCTTTTTAAAACAAAATTATTAACAAATGATCCAAACCACAAAACAAAATTATTAACAAACGTTGCAAAACACAAAACAAACGATCCACAACACAAAAACAATCAAAACTGTTTTCAGCATTACACCACATCAAAACAATAGTACAACCTTTGAAAGGTCTTCGAAGACGGGCATACTAGCACTTGGTGACTGTTTAAGAATAAAGTTTAGGGTAACTAAAGATTAACACTACTTTTCACATTTATTTGTTACACCTATTTTATATTAATTTATGTGACAAATTTTAAGTCCCTTCTATTTTTCGTGACTACTATGGGAAAGGCAAAATGATACTCTTACTAAAATCAAGTAAAGCAACTCCATTGGACCATTCTATTAAAAAAATTAAAAATAAAAATTAAAAAGGGTCACAAGTTTTGCAACGTAAATCTCAGAATATCAAAATTTGCAATTTCATCCCAATGTTTCAAATTTTCAATCCCTTTGGCTGCTTTTGTAAGATTTCAGCAAGTGGAGTAGAAAACAAAAACAAAAGTTCTTCGATAAGTGAAGTACGGCAGTTCCCAATTAATGTATTTTTCAAGACTCTACAGAAAAATAATAGCGGAATGATGTTCAAGTGTATGGAGAGTATAGATGAAAGGAAATTACGACGTTTAAAAGAAAATGACGCCGCTAAAAATCTGGCATTATTATAATACGATGTCCGTTCCATTGAGAACCTGCCAGCATTAAACAAAGGAGAAAACATAAGAAAAACTTGAACAAAAAATACGTATATTAACTTATTTTCTTTATTTTTTCATTTTTCATTTTTCATTTCAAAAACCACCAACATGAGGATATTAAATAACTGTTAATTGTCAGTTAACCGTTTAAGTAGTTAACAAATTTTACTAACCGAAGAAAAAATTACTACACACGGTAGTTTTTTAAAACACCTAAGGCTAAAGCCTAATCCTAGATAGAGTTCAACCCACGGCCTGGTCAAGTGTTTCTTATACCATCGTCACTGGGTCACGATCTTCATTGACCCTGACAGCCAGCCGCCATTTTTTTTTTTTTTAATACTTCTTTTATTTTCATTTTTTAATTTAAAAAAACATTTTTATTTTTATATCTTTTACAAAAGTTTAAAGGACATTTTAGGTATTAATCGTCTGGGTTAATGAAAGAGAAAAATCCGAATGGCTGGAAGTAATTGAAGAGGACTAATTATGGCTTAGAAGAAAAAAAAAAAAAAGAAAAAAAAAAAAGGAAAATTTGAACAACGATGTCAACGAAGCCGTGTTCTTAGAACATATCCGAAGGGCATTTCAGAATAAATAAATAAAAAATAAAAATAAATAAATAAAAAGTGAAAAAAAAGAACATATCCAAAGGGGTGAGGACGCTCAGGTTTTATAGGCAGTGTGAATAAAGACCTTTTTGAGTGGGAAATGGATCGATTCTTTCAGTGGTCCACCGTTTTCGTTGACGCCTCCCACCAGTTCCATTCAATGAATATGACGCAAGTCCGACGTCGGTGCATTATATTCATTGAATGGAATCTTTTGAGTTTGATTGTAATCTTTCTTTTGAGATATCAATCTTTTTGAATGGAATTATTATTATCATTCATTGAATGGGCATCATTATCAGTTCGAATGGAATAATGCTTCAAGTGGGTTGGTGGGTAACGGAGAAAGTGGTGCATCGAGTGCCACGTCGTGGAACGCAAATTGCGGTAGTGGGTGGGACCACGTGCGTGTTAGTGGGTGGAAAGTAGATGGTAAAAGACAAAACCAGCGTGGGTGGTGGGACTTGAACCTTTACCTCTCCCTCTTTCATTCCAGATGGTTATCCTTTTTGCTTGCCAACCCATTACCAGCTCAGTTGAAAAAGAAAACAGATCCTACCAGAGGAGTGGGTGACCAATAAGCGCATCATTGTCGGCAGTGGGTGAGACATCATTATCGGTTTAATGGGAATAGTTGAAAACCGCGCAAGTGGGTGGAAAGTAGTTGGTAAAAGACAAAACCAGCGTGGGTGGTGGGACTTCTACCTTTACCTCTCCCTCTTTCATTCCAGATGCTTATCCTTTTTGCTTGCCAACCCATTACCAGCACCAGAGGAGTGGGTGACCAATGAGCGCATCATTGTCGGCAGTGGGTGAGACATCATTATCGGTTTAATGGGTATAGTTGAAAACCGCGCAAGTGGGTGGAAAGTAGATGGCAAAAGACAAAACCAGCGTGAGTGGTGGGACCTCTCCAGAATCCCTCTTTCTCACGTCTATTGCTGCCAGCTCATGGCCAACCTTGACGCCTCCCACTAACTCTACCTTTACCTCTCCTTCACGTCACTTTCTCTTTCATTCCAGATGCTTATCCTTTTTGCTTGCCAACCCATCACCAGCTCGGTTGAAAAAGAAAACCAGAGGAGTGGAATGAGCATCATTGTCGGCAGTGGGTGAGACACCATTATCGGTTTAATGGGAATAGTTGAAAACCGCGCAAGTGGGGTGGAAGGTGATTACACTCGCATGTTCAAAACATTTATAAAACAAATAAAAAATGATTCCATTGTGAATGTGAATTGTGAAACGAGAAAGGAAGATCATTGACAAGACAAGCAGGTTAACGAGATGATAATTGTAAGCACATACCTGAACGGGCGAATTCGCCTAGCTTCCATGCATAATTTGTACATCGGGACGTCGTATAGAAACAAGCAGAGAGCAACATTCCAAGCCATCTATACACGGGTATAAAATCATAACATTAGAATTAAGATAACTTCAAAACAGTAACAAAAATTAATCAACAACCAGACAAAGGAGGGAACAGTTTGTCTATCAGGTTTTTTTTTTTTTTTTTTTGGTTTTTGGTCTTTTTTATATATCTACTTCTAGAACAATAACTTGAACAAACAACATAAAAAACCATTAAAAACACAAAATCATTTTCCACTATATATCATATCAAAACATTTTTTTTTTTGATAAAATAAATAAACAAAAATACTCTAAAAACGCATTAACATAACTCTCCTTCTCATCTTCAGAAAATCTTTTTATTATTATTTTTTTTCTAGTCCTTCAGAAAATATAATAGAACGCGCAAAATACACACTAAAAGACCACTAAAAATTCTCTTCTCCATGCGCTCACGCGTACAAATAAAACTATGATCCGGCTGCGGGATTGTTTGAAACATCCTATTATTATCCAATAGATGTCAAATATTTACAGATTTTTAGCAATTTTATCCGAACAACAAATCCGGACATAACTATTTTCAACCATCTACCGAAGTATCTCCACACATGCACAAATTTTAAGTCGACAACAGAGTTAATACGCCTTCTCGTGAGTTTAGATCAAGTACAGTTCTGCAATTCACAAGGAATTGAGGTCTTACATGCCCCGCATATCATACGAGTCTCTCACTTCTTATTAAAATTTTTAAGACTTTAAAAGTTCATCACGCGAATAGAAATACCAGATCTACAATTCTACACTTCTCATGAAATTGGAATATGTTGCAATTTTCTACGTGTTATCATGAAATTAGAAGATGTTAAACCTGATAGTTCAACTCTCAGGGGGCGGATTCAGAAATTCATTCTACCAGAGGTGTCAATAAAATAATAAAATATAATGATAAAATATTTTTTTTTTTCTCTTTATATATTATATTTTTATTATAATATAGTAAATACAATAAAATAAAAAAAAATTATATCACAATATATGTATCACAAAAAGCATATTTATCTAATTTCATAAATATATGCTAAATTTATATATCAGTTACTATGTAAGCACTAGTACAAAAGTAAAAAAAAATACAAAATATAAAGTGCTTAAAATTTGAATCAATATCTTTTTTTAAAAAAAATGCATAAATTGTTTTTGTCTTACCCATAATGTAATCTAAGTTTTTTCAAAAACCTAAAAAATTATTTATTTATTAGTTTGAATACTTCTCAAACTAAAAAAGGCTAATGAAACATACTCTAATAATATTATAATAAAATTAGTGCCATATTCCGATTACTATCAGCCTAAAATGAATTAATAAAACGAACAAACATGAGATTGACAATAATCTTTTGAAATTCGTTGATGCTCGACAAAATCCTAAAGTATATAAAATACACTTTACAAAAAAATAACAATATTTTTTTAGAATAAGATAAACAAAATGATGAAAATAAGAAATACGTGTCGATCAAAAAGTTTCAAAAATTTCAGTCAATCATATTATTCATTAGAGTTTGTAAATTTCAGTAAATTGCCCAATCAAAAAGCTCCACAAAATCCCAATCATACTAGAAACTAAATGATTCAAGGTGCAAAATCCCAATCATAAAACACACCTTGCCCAATCATCCTCACTTTTCTAACTTCTAAGCAACCCACTATTGAAATATATACAAGATCAGTGTTACAAAAAAAAATATATATATATATATATACAAGATCATATCAAAAGAAATGGTCCACCCTCTACACCACACGCACAGACTGCACAAAGCACAAAGAAACACGCACAGTGCAGGCGCCAGGCGTGCAGCGCAACAAATTAAGAACTAAAAAAAAAAATATTTGTTTATCTTCCATTCTTCCTCACTTTTTCTAATCAACCTAATATATACAAAGATCAGATCCGAACAAATTAACAAAATATGAACAAAACCCAAATAAAAGAAAATCAGAAACAGAAAACTATGAACCTCACCAGTCACCCGAAATCCAAACAAAAAATATATATATCAAGGATTCAAGGTGCCGATCGGCGATAGTTGTCCAGAGGCTCTTGCAGTCTTCAGTCTTGCGAGTTGCGGGCCTTGCGGCCCTCACCATCTTGATGAGTTTTTCTCTTTTCCTCTTCCTGGGTGACTGTCGACTTAAGGGTAAGATTGTTTTTTTTTTTTTTTTTTGTAGGGGCGGTAACAAAATTTTGTAGGAAAAATACTTACGAAATTTTCTAAAATTTTCTTTAAACAGGGGCGACCGCCCCCAGGTATATCCGCCGCTGAATTTTACTCTGCTACGTTTTTTTTTTTTTTGTTTTTTTGGTTCTCTAAACCACACTGCATCCCAGTCAGTAAAGGCGTTGCTCACGTTAATCCTCATACCACAAGATTTGCCCGTGCTAATGATTGCGCGCATCACCTCTCAATCAGCGATCTGATGGAGGATAGCCATAACCTTTCATCACGTAATATCCCCTCTCCCTTGCTCAGAATAAAAATAAATAAATAAATAAAAATAAAAACGGAAGAAAATTAACGACAGCACTAAAACACAACAAGAAAAAAAACCCTTGAGCTGGAGAAAAAAATACTGACAAATGCTCGGTTATGAACCGATAAATTCTCGAACTTCAAAATCGAGCACTTCATAATTTACGGGTGCAAGTTTCTTGCATAAGGTGCAAGTTGTTCGGAACCCACCGATGCTTTTTTATAGGCTCGAAACCCACACAAAACGACAAAACCCAGTGGCATGTGGGTCCTGCAGAGCAATAAAGGCTGATCCTGGTTTCTTTCTGAGGGTAACCAAGTAAAAGCACACAAAAACCAGTGGTAATTGGACAGAAAGGTTTGTTTGGTAATGGGGATGGAATTGGCCAAAATACTGTTTGTCACTATTTTTTTTAAAAATTAACATTAAAATATTTTAATTTTTTCACTTTTAATATCAAATTATTCACATTTTATTATTATTTAAATAAAAAAATTACTACAAAATAAAATTTTTTCACTTTTTTATACTACTTTTTCATTTTTTTATACCAAACATTCTTACTTT
>NC_081551.1:593416-605921 GCF_901000735.1 Corylus avellana | reverse complement strand
TGCTCGATGAGCTGAGATAACCCATCCCTCCATCCATAGGGGGATTAGTTTTCTCGAACCCATCACCTATTCAGATCTTCTCTTTTTTAACTTTTTCTCTTCGTTGTTCATGAAATACTGGGCTTTTACTTCCCCTGTTTCAAGTTTTGCTATAAGTTTCTAACTGCGAATAAAGTTTGATGGGTGTTGCTTTGTGTAGAACCCTATGAAAAAACAAAATTGGGAAGAAAAAAAGAAGAAGCTTATTAGGCATTTGATCAAATTGAAATCTTAATACAGCTTAGAAGGAAGAGAAATGCTAGGTTTACAAATACATTTTATAATAAAAATTTACAAATTTATGTGGTACAATATGACTGGACATGAAATAAATTCAAATTTCGAGAAACCCAATCATACTGTACTACATCAATTTGTAAAAGTTTTTTTTTGTAAAATGTGTTTGTAAGCCTAACATTTTTCTCTAAGGAATACTGCTTCCACACGAAAACTTGCTTAGAGATGTTAGGAATGTCTTCTTACAAATTTACAAACGGATCTGTTGGATATGTTCCATACGATTCAACAGCATATGGTTGTTTGACGGTGTGCAAAAATAGTTCTAATTGGAAGTCACCTTACTGTTAATCCTATTGCATACTCCATGTTTGACATATATATCCATGGCACTTGGCCATCAACAGAGTAGGGATCTCTGGTTCTTTTCAATCGTTGCTTAAAGAATGAAATTTAATCACGATGGAGAAGGAAAATGGAATTAAAATATTATATATGAAGCAGCAAAATTCAGAATGAAACTTAGGGGTGTTCAGATTCTGGGTTGACAGAACACCAAATTTTTCACTAGGACTTTTTCATTGATTTGGAGCATCCACTTTCTTGTACAGTCAATATTGTTTCTGTAAAGTTTAGTTTTGATGTTGGGTTTGCTTGCCCTTGCAGTATTTCTTTTGTGCATTAGAAATCTTAGGGTCGATTAACTGTCCAATATTTCAAATCATGATAATTATTGATTCTTGTGAGTTTTAGACAACTTCATTTTAGACTACATAATTGATTATTGTGAGTTTAATTACATTAGAACTAGTAGTCTTGAGAGTTGACAATATTATTGTTCGGATGTTATGAGAGTAGATTCCTGAAGTTATTTGAAGTTGTCTTTCCTCTAACTTATTCTAGAGTAGAGTAGTTTAATAAATATTTTAGAGAAATAGTAGTTTAACTAATTATAGAGAGTTAGCTTGTTTCAACTCTTATTCATTAGTTAGAGTGTTTTTGGCAAACCCTTTTGTCATTGTTACTTTAGCTGATGCGAATTGATGTGGTATAAAGTTTTGAATTTTTTATATAAAAAAGTAAAAAAAAAAATTATTTTGTAGTGATTTTTTTATTTAAATAGTATTAAAAGTGAATAATATGATATAAAAAGTGAGAATGTTTTTTATATTAATTTTTTTGTGAAAATAGTGTGTGATTAGTGTTGCGGGGATGAAATGGTTTGCTAAACACAACCTTAGTTGTTTCATTTGTATCTTTATTTAAGGATCTTCAATCAATAAAGAAGGAATCAAAAAATTAAGTCCAAACCTTTTATTTAAGAAGGTCTAGGTTCCTTTAGGCTGTAAAAGATCTAAAGCTCTTTCAGAATTTAAGATTTAGATTCACTCAAAACCTAATTTTTTTTTTTTTACGTATTCACGTAACATCGAATATGCTTAGAATTACATCTTATTTTAGTCTATATATATACACACAATACCAAGGGAATTAGGAAAAGGAGAAATGACACTATCAGAAATGAGAGATTGGTTCAGAGATGAGACCCACAAAAGGGACCCCATCCGGAGACAACATCATATCTAAAGACGCAAACATTGATCGGAAAATAAGCTTATACAAAACTCATTCAGCTACAGAGTTTTGTATAAAGTGTCTTGAGCGATTGTACCTCTTGCAATGGTTGTAAGGCTTGTAGATGGAAGAAAAGGCAAACCCAATACAAATATATGTTGTATGAATATATTTGTTGTATAAAGTGTATTGAGTGATAGCTACTGAATATGCACATTACAGTTAAAAGACAAAACATACTTCAATTGGCTCCATTTCTCTAAACTATGATAAGATCATTTATTTACAATATAAGAGTATACAAATGGGCTCTTAATAAATACATAATAGGATTTACTTCAAAAAAAATAAATAAGTAAATATACTTGCGGTTCACTCTTATTTTATATATATTTGGGAAAAAAAAAACAATTTCATGCGTAAAAGGACTATTGGGTAACATCAAAGAAACCCAATAAAACAAATTTTTGAATTGGGCCTTGAAGAGTGAAATTGGGTTAACACCCAATGGGCTCTATTGCCTCTATGGATAAGAATCATCTAATTAATTTTTTTTTTTTTTTTTTAAAAAAAGTACATATATCTCTCTCAAACAATCACTACATTGCATTATTAATTGTGTCAATACCCCCCAACTACTAAAAAGTGTATATTCTTTCTGTCAGCGATCAAAAAAAAAAAAAAAAAAAGAAAAAAATTTTTCAATAAAATAAAAATATCTTTATAATTTTATGGAGTACATCCCGGAATTGGAGGAAAATTGTGAAGAGAGCTTTCATGAAGAAAAAAATAAAATAAAATAAAATAAAAAAAAAAAATGGGGGCCAAATCGACCTGGTTTTTTATTTTTTATTTTTTTAAAATTTATATGAATATTTTTATCTAATTGAAAAATTTTCATGGTCATTTTTATCTTTTTGCTAATGTTGAAAAAAATTGACAATTTTAATAGTTTAATACATGCCAATTAGATGGTAGAGGCTTTTTCCAAAAGAGTTTTTAGACAAGGAGTTGTATTATTGTCATCCCTTCCATGAGCGACAGAAGAACATCTTATCGCATTTCTTTTGGGATTCAAAGTAATTAGAAGCTGGACTACATGTTGAGTTGGGCCTATTTCAGCTAACCAGAAAGGAATCTACTAGGTCTGATTTCATAGTGGGCTGGGTTGTATTTGATACTAGTTTAGGCCCATATTTGACATCTGCGGACTCACGAGCCCGCCAGTCTGGCAAAATACATTTCCAGCCCCTTATCGGCATCATCAATATGACTCATCAGACTTCCTAGTTTAAATAAGAAATGACTACCAAATTACAACATTTCAAGTTCAAAAAAGTGTGTTATTGTCAAATCTCGGATGTTATGATCATAATTAATTACATAAAATCAATAGATAATAATGGGAATAGGATCTACTTCAATTCAAATCAACTGGAGGAGATCCTACTTCATAATAATGAAGATGCACAAATTATGCATCAATAGAGCAATATTCATTTCAATTAATTAATGTAAAGTGTAGCAGTATTATCAGTGGTTGCTATAATTGGCGATGCTGTCGCTGAAATGCTGGTACAGGTGAGGCAAAAATGGCAGTAATTGGGTGGTCAGGAATGTTATGGTATTGAATAGTTGGGGTTCCACTCTGTAAGTTCAACTCCAGCCGCCAGTTTTCCACCTGAATGAACAAAGCAAGCCAATTCCAAACACCCATCCTTCAAAACGTAAAACAGGGGTTAACAAGTAAAACTTGACCAGCAACCAAACGAAGAAAAAACAGAATCTACCAAAAACAGAACACTGCCACATTCAACTGTTCGGACAAATTTCTTAGAGATCCAAAGGAACTAGTGGAAAAGTTCACACCAAATTGGTATAGATAACTATTTGCCTCCACATTATAGTGAAAAGAAGAGTTTTCAATTGTTAAAATGTATATTATAAGTCATCTTTAAAAGGGCAAGACAAATAATGACCAATTAGCAACCAACAACCAAAGTCACAATCTTGAAAGCTTCAACGTATAGTGAATGTAAAAACTGGAAAACAACCACAAGCCAAACGAGCAAGATCAACTTAAATAAGGACTGTCAAACTATACTTATCTTTTTGTCTCTTTTAACAGCTTTCAATCTATTAATAATTTGTCTGAAACAAAAATCTGCAATCCACCAAAAAGTAAATGAAAAATAATATCTACTTTTATTCGAGAGTTGAAAAGGAAAGTATGCTTATCCATATTTCTAACAGATTTATGTGGATTGTTGTGCACGAAAATACAGACTTAAAATGTGGCAGCAACTGTTTCTAAATCACTCAACACCATAACAGAGAGTTTCTAAGGTCGTGAATTTTCTCGATTGCTAATGTTTCCATATATATGATCATTAATTTTAAAATCAACACCATTTCTTTGGAATATAGTCCCAAAGGAGTCTCAAAAAATCATATAGATTAACAAAATGAGACAATTAATAAGAAAATCTGGACTCTTATAAACACAGACAATATCCCCTGTCCCCACAACAAAAAACCCATCCTTGTTTTGTTCCATCACTGGCTCGATCGAAATCTAACTTTCGTAACCAAGACGTGCCCTTGCCTAACCAAACAAAGCAAAAAAAACAGAAAAAGAAAAAAAAGGGGTCTAACTCTACTAACCGAATATTCACACAAGCACAAAGTATTGACCTAGCTGAAACCAAACATTCAGGAACGACAAGAAGGAAATACAGAGCCTACGAAAGAGAGGGAGTGAGAGAGACGTCTAAGGAAAAAAATCAGTAGACAATTCTCAAAGCGACATGCGAGAAAGATTGGTACCTGAAACGATGGAGTTGTGAGTGGCGGAGTGGTGGAGAGGCAGAGAGGATGGGCAGCGAACCAAGACGAGTTTGGGGTCTTCTTCGGGAGAGAAGGAGACAAATGAACGAAGGAAGCGAATAAAATGTTATAGAAAGAGAGATGGCGAGAGAGAAACACACAAAATTGCAAAGCATCAGGAACCCGATTCCGTAGTTCTTTCTATCGGCCTTCGTGGATCTGCCCCTTTTTGTCTCTTTATCGATGAATCACTAAAGAGTTTCTTTTTTTCCCTAAATAGTATTGTGATGGTGATAACAAATAACAATGGATAATAGTAATAATAGTTGTGAAATTTGAAATTTAAGATTTATTAATATCATAACCGATACATTACATTAAGAGATATATATGAAAAACAACATTTTCAACCCAAAAAAAAAAGGAGGGGGGGGGTTGGGTGGAAGAAGAAGAAGAAAAGAGGTGTACCGTGTACGTACCATGGTCCATAGCATATAAGAAAGTTCAATGATGGTTTCCGTCGCAATGCCCTCTGTCACCGTTCCCAGGTATGTAAGTACAAGCATTAGGCGCCGAAGGTGGGACAAGAGCTCTTGTAGGCACATCTTTTGTTGCTTCCATATTAGTGACTACAGGCTTCTCTCCTGTTAAAGGCCTATAAGCTAGTACAGGTTTGGATACGAGGATTAACAAAATCAAGACTATAGATTTGAAAAACTTGAAGTTGAACAAATCTTTTTTGAAGAATTTCATCGTGTTTGGACAGAGTGAGTAGTCCTTTTTGATTGAATTTCTTTGCAAGTTTCTTGCCGTTGCAAGTTCTCGTTAACAATAATGGATGGGGCGGGGGGAATTTATAGGGGCATTGGTAGTCGAAAAGACAGGTTGCCCCGTGTTAGATGCGGTCTTGCAGGCTGCAGAGTAATAAAGGCTGATTCTGCGTTTCTTTCTCAAATCCTTGATCTGGACCGTTGGTGATTAATCATTTAAAAACTAATTTTTTAAAATAAATAAATGTAGCATTTAGTTGAAGAGAATAAAGGAATGCGCCCATTTATCAATTATGAAGAGTAAAAGGAGAAAGGGCATGGGACCACAAACCGCCCAAGCCCTCGCCCGCACACCAGCATGCACCGACTTTTCCAGCTTGTTCCAGTCTAGGAGACACAGAGGGAAATCATTTTCCCTCATTAGTATAATGATCTTTTCCATTTTAAAATACTTCTATTTTCTTAATTTAGTGCATTTTGAAGGATATTGTATTTACACTACTATCATTAAAACTTTTGGACAACACTACCATTCAAAATGCACTAAATCATGATCATATTTATTACACATGCAAATAATATTGCATATTTGATTTTTTTATTTTTTTATTTTTTATTATTATTTTTTTTAAGTTATTGACATAAACATTTTAAAATAATTGTGAAGAATAGCATTTTTCATAATAAAAAAGATAAAATCCAACTATAACTCCAAGTAATATCATATAATATAATATTTAATTAGGATGAAGCATCTAACTATTTTTTTTTTAAAATATGAAATATTAGTTTTTTATTATTTTTTTTAGTAAGACATATGTCCTATTTGTGACTCTAAGATTTCTAAAAAGAAATTCCAATCATAAACTGGATATTCTCCAATCCTTTATGAACCGGAGAGAATTCTTCCATTTTTTTTTGGCTGAAATTATCCTATTGGACGACCCACTCATTATGTCGCCAATTTTGCAATAAATGAAAAAGACTGTCATCTTTACAATTTCTTTTATTACACAAGAGTGTCAACTTATGCTGTCATCTTTGCAATTTTTTTTTTTTTTGTGTGGCACAAGAGGGTCATTAATTTTGTAGTTTTGTCATGGAAAGAAATGTATAAGGTCACTTTGCAATTTTTTATGGCACAAGGTCATCTTTGAAAATTTATTTCATGACAAGAGTCAAGAATGCACAAGAGGGTCCACCTATGCAAAAATAAAATAAAAAAAATAAAATTATGCCACAGAATTTTTCATGCATAAAAGTGATAATTATTTTTTAAATTGTTAAGATTATTTTGTATTTTGAATTGTTTGTTAATAATTTATTTTATTATGAGATACACATGTCAGATTATGATTAATATTGATGTAACAAACTACTAGATTTTGTGAATTTTTTTACAATGGAAACTTTTTGTTTTTTTTTTTGAAAAAGACATAATCTTCATTAGATAATAATTCAAGAGCCAAAGCTCTACAAAGATAGAGCCAACTGCTCTAAAAAAACAATATGAGAAACACAATAAGGTGTCTCCTCAATCCACACTCTATCAATAGAAATTTTTTTTACAATGGAAACTTTTTTATTTACTTATCTTAGTGTTTAAGTATATTTAAAAAATTCAAAAAAAGAAAAAAAGTCAAAATTTCAAAACATAAAAATCAATTTTCGTTTAACCCTAAATTTACTTAACCTTTTTTTTTTTTTTTTTTTTTAATTATCGCCTAAAATTGCAAGTTCTGAATGCTTAAGCATTAAGAATTCTAGATTTTCACTTACCAAAAAAAAGAAAGAAAAGAATTCTAGATTTTCTTATTGTGAAAACGCAAGTGGGGCTAGTGGATCAGATTCCATAAATTAACTGCGGAAATCCACGGCCACGGGGCAGGGTTCAGGAGAGTGTGCTGTGGAGCCCAGATACGTGGGCAGGTGGCTGGTGCAATCAACCGAACGAATAACTAAAATTATGGCTGCTGGCTGGTCCCAAAATTAATATAATAATATGTCGGCCACCATCATAAAGGCCTTTGATGTAGATGAGCAGGCTTTCTATTGTTCTACATGATTATAATTTTTGTATCAAGAAGAAAGAAAGATAACTAAAATTATGTGCCCATCATAAATTTCTTTGAAAATTCCGAAAGGTATTTTGGAGGCTGTTTTTTATTTGAAATTTCAAACGATTCGATCTAAAATCATACTTACTGTTTATAAAATCGTAACCTAAAAGCACCATAAATTGAAATACTCTTAATTGTTAGTAGTGATATACAAAAAAAAAAAAAAAAAAAAAGTTTTTTTTCATAGAATATAACAAATAATAATTTACGATACCGATAAAGACACCTGCGTTTTGGTCACGGTGCAAAAATAGAGATAGGGTTTTTTTCACATAACGTTGTATGTGGGTGCTATTTATTTTTTAATTTTGATGTGGTATAAAAATAAAATTATTTTTTAGTGTTTTATAAATAATTTTTGTGTTTAAGTTATTTGTTAATATTTTTATTTTTTCCTAAAAAGCAAAAAGTTATTAAAAAAAAAACTAATTGGTGAGAAGGAAGGAAGATATATATGGTGATTCAGGCTTTGACCTAATAATTAAAATAGTTAGAAACAAATATTGGTCATTCAGCCTTTGACGAATGACTTAGTCCAACGAACGTGCGGTGCTTTATAAGGACAGAACAAGTACGATCATGTGGGGATCATTAACATGCGAAAGTGTTGACAAAGATACGGTTTGCTATATTTAATATGCGAAACAGTAGCTGTTGATGTGTCAGTTTTGTCTTTTGAAAGGAGCAAATGGCTTATATCGTGATACGTCATCAAGCCTCCCACCCACGTTAACATCACCTACCAATCCGGCTTACATGCTGTGTAAATAAAAGTATGGGATATCTCCTGTGAAAGAAATCAACGGTCCGTATTCAACTCCGGCATTTTCTTAGTCAAACCACATGGTAAAACATACCCAACTCTTCGAAGCTGGTCACAACCTTTACCATGTGGTTTGGATGCCGGAATTGAATCTGGGCCGTTAATTTCTGTAACGGCCCAGATCTCCTTTCCCCGAACCGTCTCTTTGCATCCTCCTCCTCTTTCACGGAGACCACGGCTGAGATCTTTTTCCCCCTCTGAGCGAGGAGATAAATCTAATGAGTGTACCTGATTTGGTAAAAGGACATCGAAGCGAAGATGGGTAGAAGTTGAAACCGAAGTAGCAGACTCAGAGACTCCCCCAGATGTTAAAATCTGCATCAGATCTTACTGTTGTGGTGCAGAAGAAGATGTGGGCATGAAGTGAAAGAGGAGAGATGATACGGCGGAAAGCGACGGTAACACGGCGGCGTTGACTGGCCACGTAAGGTGTTGACGATAGAATTTCCCGCGAGTTCTCGTAAGGTGTTGACAAATTTGTCGAAAATGATTCGGCCAAGATTCAAAGAAAAATGAGTGATAACTTAGTTTATCCTGTGGAGAAACATCATATCAACGACTGATAATGTGATCAAGATAAAGAATATCGATAAGACATGCGACATCAAATTACAAGCAAGACGGCGGCCTCAAAGATTTACACAGACAGAAATCAGCGAGGCAAACACGGTCAATGAACAACCAAAATTAAAAAGACAAAGGGCACCAGACTGTTCAAGAAGAAGAGGAAAGACAAGCAAAAGGTGCAGGATTTACTTCACATCAAACCGTCACTCAAGGATATGTGCTTCAAGGAGCAATTGGGTCATCGTTTGGGGCTGCTGGAGGCGGGGCGGAAGCGTTCTTCGGTGATCCTAGCGACGGAGCGACTCCGTGACCCTCGATCGCACTTTGAGCGGTTTTTGAAGCAGCAGGGATGTAGGTACGAGGGTTTGGTGCAGACGGGGGAACAGGGCCCTTCTCCAATGAGCCCAGCAGAGGATCGACACTGTGATCTGGATTGCGCGACGATGGAGGAGTACCGTGGCGTCCAGCGACGCCCAGGATCATAACGACACCCACAACCACAAGGGCTAATAGCAGAGCTTGAACCTTCCCCATGGCGATAAATGATTTCGGGCCTTCGCAACTAACAACTTCCCCCGTCAAGTTTGTTTTTTATAGAAGTTCCAAACAGTCGAAAAGACGAGTCCGCCCTTGTTAATAGTGGACTGCTGCTAAGTCCGCCCTTGAGAATGTTCTAAAATCCAAGCTTTTTTGGTCAAACTTTTCGGCTCAGTGATCTTGGCATGGGAATCTCCAGCTTTGTATAACCATGGAATCATCCTTTTTCAATTTCTTTTTTTCTTGCAAAGATATATGAATAAGTATATAGATAATCCAAATGATGGTTTGAGAGGATTCACAATAGAAGAGCCAAATTTTAATGTAAAATGATTTTTTAAAACTCACTTTTATCTAGTTTAGTTAATGAATTTTTCAATATCTCTACATCCGATTAATTATATTTTTATCTATTATTAAAAGTGAGAAACGTTTTGAGAAAAAGAGAACATGTGAGAAAAAATTGGAAAAGTTTTGGGAAAAAAAAGAATATGTAGAGAAAAAGTAGGAAAAGATTTGGGAAAAAAAGAAAACAGATGAGAAAAACAATAAAAAATAAAATGGCTCTCTGAAAATTACTGCTACATTTAACTTTTTTTTTTAGTTCTTCCAAGCAAATATCTATTTTACATTTTTTTTTGGCTAATCTAATGTAAAGGGTTTTTTAAATATTTGAAGAGCCATTTTATATAAAAGTACTATTTAATTCTTCCATTGAGAATGCTCTAACTATTTTTTTTTTTAACGATAAGTGCATCTTTTATTGACTAATTTCGGCGAGGATTATCGAGAAGGATGATTTTTTAGTCGAGTGGACTGTGGTGTAGTATCCCTGCAGTTATTCTTGACTTGACTAATTTCAGCGTGGAACACTATAACAAAAATATGGTGTTCCACCTAATTCTAAAAACACCATATTTTTGTTATAGTGTTTCACGCTGATATGTCACCTTCTTATTGGAGGACACAAAAGTCTTGATTTATACCAAGACCCTATAGAAATTATTATCTTGTAAAATTCGTTTGTAAGTGTATAAATTCTCAATGTTTTAAGAGCAATCCTGCTTTTAGGTTTATATGCTTTTACCTAAATACCCTACCAAGAAAAGCAGGATCAGAAAAGCTGGAGATGACGCCATCAAGTACAGAAAACGCCTGGAAAGAATGGTGCTCTCCTCCCTCTCTCCGGTGCCTCTCACCGGAGAGAGAGAGAGAGAGAGGGGCACACTAATACAGCACACTAATACATTTTGACCTTTTGTGAGCTTTTTTTACAATGGAAAATTTTTTATTTACTTATCTTATAGTGTTAAATTATATTGCAAGTTCTGAATGCTTAAGCATTAAGAATTCTAGATTTTCACTTACCAAAAAGAAAGAAAGAAAAGAATTCCAGATTTTGATATTGTGTTAACGCAAGTGGGGCTAGTGGGGCAAGCATTCAGAACTCTAGATTTTCACTTACCAAAAAAAAAAGAAAGAAAATAATTCTAGATTTTCATATTGTGGTAACGCAAGTGGGGCTAGTGGGGCAGGGTTCAGGAGAGTGTGTGTGGAGCATGGACAGATACGTGGGCAGGTGGCTGGTCAGCAACTGAAGGAATAACTGAATATAATAATATGTCGGCCACCATCATAAATTTGATTCCTGCTATGCAGCTGCGAAACTACCGTCAGACATATATTAAAAATAAAAAATTAAAAAAAAAATTGTTATTTTTTTTTTTTAAGTTAAACTTAAATTTCTATAAGTTAATATTTAGTTTATAATATCTTAAAACTTGTTTTTCGATTCAAAACTAAAACTTAGGGGTGAAACACTTTCTTCCAATGATTACATTGTCATTGAGATTATTATTCGTACTTATGATTAATGGTAGATCCAAAAATTTATCTTAATAGGGGTAGAAACAAAATAATAATAAATGTTGAAGCTGCGGCCTGCGAAAAATGGCTCACTACTCAAACTTGAGAAATTTTATTACAGACTTCACATAACATAATCACAACATCGTAGCAACTAACAGTGATGAACAAGGATTGAGATCCCCTCCAATTACTCTAAATTGAAAATTCTCATGTTATGAAATCGTGACCATTCATTTTAAATTTAATAGTCTATAAAATCATTTAAATCTTGATAAAACAAAAGCCAGCTTAAAGTCAAAATTTAATGTCTCGATTATACAAAAGCAGCTGCCATTTTATAGACCATTGAATTTAAAATGAAAGGCTACGATTTCGTAACATGAGATTATTTAATTTTGAGTAATTGGAGGGGATCCCCAGCGGAAGACGGCTCACTAATCAAACATGAGAACTTTCATCACAGGCTTCATAAAATAGAATCACAACGTCGTAACAACCAACAGTGATGAACAAGCACAAAAGAAAATTTTTGTGGTAGCCTTATAGGTAAAAAGTAATGCAAAACACCATCTCTTTCAGTTTACTATGATTTTTGGGCTAAAATTTGGGCTGGGCTGAATTTTATAGGGGGATAAAGTGTCGATGATATGAAATTTGGGTATAAAAATATGTTTTTAAACAAATTTTTTTTTTTAAAAAAAAAAATTACCAGGGGCGTATAGGGGTGCCCGCCCCTGTGTGTATCCGACACTGCCCCACAAGGCCCTCCCAGAGAAAGGCGGAAGTCTCAAAGAGGAAAAAAAACCTTGAAGGCTTTCTAGAGAACATCTCTCTCTAAATTAGAGAGAAGCAGTTTTTAAATAGAACAAAAAAAAAAAAAAAAAAAAAATTGGTACCTGGACGTTGCTCCCATTCATGTTGCTGCTTGTGCTGACCATGGCTTCTTCTATAACTTAACCTTTGCTTTCTTCTTAAATTTCTACCCAAAAATTCTTTTTTAAGACGAGCTCTAATACCAAATTCTGTTGACTAGATTTTTCAACAACACCCATTCCAAGGGCAGTAAATTAAACAAAAGAAACACAAAGGAATAAGAGAGGTGGACTACTGCAAAAAATGTGCACAAAGCAGGGGGAAAAAAA
>NC_081551.1:590047-593187 GCF_901000735.1 Corylus avellana | reverse complement strand
TTTTTTCACTTTTCTAATTTCCAGTAACTTACATACATGTTTGCCAACTTGAAAATGCTAAAGAACGGACAACAACAGTTGAAGCAAAAACATTGCATATTTATGTTGACATCATGTGGCAAACCGTATGCTAATCAGAATCAAAGTACTTTGACATTAATACCTACTTCAAATTCAAGTTCTTCTGGCCTCTTCTCACCACATACACAAATTCACCTTGAAATGCGTGAAATGACAGGAAACATGAGCATGCTTAGGCTTGTATGACTAAGGTGTTAATAGAATCACATATTTTAGAAGCATATCATATAACACATAAATTATTTTTAATTAAAATGATAAATAAATTATAAAATTACAATTTGAACTTAAAACCTAAAATTCCTATACTACATAAATTATTAGGTATTCTAAAAAATAAGCGGGTAAAAAAATAAATTCACAAATTTAATTAATATTTAACAGTGTAATTTAACAAAAAAGAGCAGGTTACGTACACGCCACACAGAAAACCACCTACCATTAAAACCACCTACCATTTAACAAATATGCGACGCCAACATGCTTTTAATGGGAATGACCTACCATTCCCGAATCCGCCGACCATCGAAGTTGACTGATCCGGCCCCACATGTCTCAGTCAGTCATGTATCACCCTGAACCGTGGGACTTTTCGAATATTCTAACACGTTTACCGAATTTAGTACTTTAGTGCCTGTTATTTTAAAAAGTGTCGAAGACTTAACTGACAACCTTAACTGTGGTCGTCTATGTCCCCACCGAGTCGGGCCCTTATCGGCAAATTTTTGGCAAACAAGCCTAGAAAGAGACTTCCATCATAATTAAAGATATTCGAAAACTTTCTAGAGAGATTGAGGGTCGCTTTTACCTTTTCGCTCACACCAAAAGACTTCATTATAAAAGATGGAAAAATGCACGAGCAAAAAGTAAAGCTCAGCCTCATTAGAACCACTAATTTTTTTTTTTTTCTTGCTTTTTCATTAGAACCATTATAGCACGGCAATATAATATGTAAAAATCAAATTACAAATTTATTGAAGGGAAGCAACTAAACGGAATGCTAGTCACATTTTAGCAAATTAATTGGAATATTCAACAAGTGATAACTTCAAAAGTTTTATTATATATATATATTCATCAAAAAAAAAAATTACTATATGCAATTTTTAAAAAATATTGCATGCACTCGTTTATGTGCACATAATTAAGATCTTCTCAATCTCACTAAAAATGGAGGAAATTCACTTCATAATCAAGTTTAAGTTTGATGAATTTAATAGTAATTATATTATTATATGGTGAATATGTTGTCATATTAAAATTTATTACTTTTAAAATGTTTTTATAACCCAAACAATATCCACATATATAGTCAAGCCTTTTTGTTTTTGTCAAATAAATGAAAGTCTAAAAAAACAGTTCCTAGAGCATTCTCAATGGAGGAACCAAATTTTTATGCAAAATAACTTCTTAAACCGCACTCTATCTATATCATTTAAATATTTATTATTATAGTATTTCCAGTTAAGTGTTTAGCTAATTGATTTTTAAAGGTCTCCTACATCCGATTACCTATATTTTTATCTATATCATTTAAATATTATTAAAAGTCATACAACTTTTGGGAAGAAAAAAAGAACATGTGATAGGAGAAATGAGAAAATTTTTGGAAAAAAGAGCATGCGAGAGAAAAAGTAGGAAATTATTTGGGAAAAAGAGAAAACATGTGTGAAAAACAATAAAAAATAAAATGGCTCTCGTGAAAAGTGCTGCTACATTTAATTTTTTTTTTTTTTTTTAGCTCTTCCAATCAAATATCGATTTTACTTTTTTTTTTTTACTTATTCAATGTAGTGAGTTTTTTAAATATTTAAAGAGTTATTTTAGACAAAAATAACATTTAGCTCTTCAACTGAAAATGCTCAAAAATCCAAGCTTTTTTGGTCAAACTTTTCGGCTCATTGATCATGGCTTGGGAATCTCAAGCTTTGTACAACCATGGAATCATCCTTTTTTCAATTTCTTTTTTTCTTGCAAAGATATATGAATAAGTATATAGATAATCCAAATGATGGTTTGACACTTTGACCCAAAAATCTATATAAATGGGTTTTTTACATGCTACAATAATTTCCATGTTACTAAAGCAACAGCGATTGGCTGTAAGTCTTCTTTCCTTTTGGTCTATGTTGAGGTAGATTATTATCATAGGATCATAATACAGTGGCCCACATTGACAGTGTGACGTTTCAGACAAAAAAGCAAAAGGGTTTGCTGCGTTTGCACGCCCAACCACCCACATGAACCATTGAATGTGGTCATGCGGATTTCTTGGACTTTGTAAAAAATAAATGCCCGGACGGAACGTGACAATATCCATTCATCATTTTATGCTTTCCACGGTGCCAATATATATATATGCAAAATCTCGAATGATCTATAAAACCATTCCGAAGAGACTGTAATCTTATTAATTACTTGTTAGAATAGACTCACATTTTTTTATTACTCAAAAATTTATCCATTGCCCCCTATTTCTTTTGTTCTACAAAGATGAAATTCTTTTGATTAGTACCAAAAGAAATTTGTTCGAGTTTTGCAAATCCTTGGTCTTGATTTTGTTAACCCTCGCATTCAAACCTGTATTGGCTTATAGCCCTTTAACAGAAAAGAAGTTTGCAGTCACTGAGTGTTAATTAGTTTTTTGTTTGGTCACGGGTTTTGCCTCCTTTTGGAATGCTTTTATTTTATAAAAAGTTAATCATAAAGTTTTTGTGTTGATCGATTTATTGCTTTCATTATATTTGATGATTATTTAAGTGATGATAATTTTTTTAATTTTCACATTATATTTGCATATACCTATTCAACCCAGGTATTTCAACTATGTTTCTCACGGTGGATGAAACAAAAAATGTTCTTCGTATGACTACAATATAAAATTTTAAATTCTATATTATATTTGCGTCTAATGCTTGTGCTTACAGAGCTGAGAACGGTGGCCAGGGTCATTGCGAGAACTACCCATGAACTTTCTTCTAAGCTATGGACCATGTCTCAACTATGCATGTGACATAACCCAGACATAAATTATGTTGCTATGGTGGTATTGCACGTTA
>NC_081551.1:553236-589947 GCF_901000735.1 Corylus avellana | reverse complement strand
ATATATACTTACAAAAAAAAAAAAAAAAAAGTGAGTATATATTACAAAAATACTAGATCTTTACCTTTCTCTATTCGACAATTTTTTTTCTTTTTTTTGAAAAAAAGAAGGAACCCATAAAATAAAAATAAAAGTCGAAACAATCAGAGCAAAATCGATTGTCCCAACAACACTTTTGGAACCCAAAAAATAAAATAAAAATAAATTTAAAACAAGAAATACAATTTTTTTTTAGGTTAATTATCCTTTTAGTAGATTTTACTTTTTTTTTATTTTTTTTAACCTATGTTTCAATTCCTATCATAGATGATATTTACGAGAAAAGATAAACTTAGTTCTTTTGTCATACGTGTCGTCACAAACAAATGACATGTTTCTTAAAAAATAAAAATCATGTAAAAATTTAAAACTAAACCAGGAAAAAAAAAAAAAAAAATTGAAACAAATATAGGGTAGTCCCGCCACCCCATTATAACCAATGAGAGTGAATCAAACACTTTGGTAGTCGTTTAGCAACCCCTAATAACCAAAAAGATGTGGCCGAAAAGGCCATGGAAGTGGTCAAAGCATAAAAACCAATCTTACATTTATCTTTGAATTTTAACTTAAAAAATAGCTTAATTATTATGAGAAAACTTAAAAAATAGTTTAATTATTGTGGGTGCTCGATTTTCTTGTAACGAGACATGAAATTTTATTTTATTTTTATACGCGGGTCCCGCATTGCACGTGTTTTGAAGAGAGAACGTCATCGTTCTATTTTTGTCTTTGTCGGTGGTATCGGCCCACTACCCGCATAGATGTGAACGTAATCTCTCCCATCACAGCGTTTGATCACATTACGTAAATTACCGAATCTCTATTTAAGATCACTTTACAGGATTTGATTTTTTTTTTTTAAAAAAAAACGAAATTAAAAAGTATCTTCATTTTTTGTTTTTTTGTTTTTTTAAGTAAAGTAAAGCATATTCATTGATAGAATTGACATTAAAAAAAATGATACTTTTCTCACATGATAGCTTCTGATACCGAGAAGCCGTAGGTTTTTCCTTTTTGGGCGGAGACAAATAAATAACAAATAAATAACTCATGCTATGTCCAATGATTTATTTGCTTCTATCTATTTTTAATGATATCACGAAGCACAAGATGGTCAAATAAAATGATATAAAAATGAAAGCGCGTGACACACACGCTTTCATATTTATAATGATAATACGGCGAATAAGATATAGGATTGGTATATTTAATATTCGAAAAAGAATGTTGGTTAATTTCTTGTAGGCCGAAAAATTGACAAGGATCTGGCGGTTCATTATTGACAGGACGTACCAGACTCTGACTCTCTCCAGATGTCTAAAACACCATCAGATCCAATTTTTTGTTGTGATGCAGAGGACGATGGCAGTAAAGGAGGAGGAGAGATGATGCTGCAGAAAGCGGCGTTAACTGGCCAACTAACGAAAGTATTCCTTCGAGTTCTTTTGTTTTAAACGAGTCGCAAAGATTCAAAGAAAAAGGACGATACTCAGAAAGACTCGTGACGCCAAAAACTATTTTCTTTCTGATAAATGAAAACACTTTTGTTGAAAACAATACAGCACGTACATCGGGATCAAAGCCTACAACCAGCAGCTAACAAAAACTAAAAACCAGAAATGCTCTCCAGATCCCATTTGTTCAACAAACATCAGCAACGATCAAAATTTTTTGAGAGTTCACCAAAACAAAAAGGACTTACAAGCCATCGAAGGAGCAATAGAGAACAAGAGGGCAGTTTTGCGTTCCCTTCACATGACCAAACCGTAGACTAAGGATCTGTGCTTGAAGGAGCAATTGGGTGACCATCCGAAGCTTTTCTCGGTGACTCTAGTGAAGAAGCGACTCCATTACCGGTTTTCCTATCAGGTGGCCCGGGTATCCAGGTAACAGGGTTTCCTCTAGACGGAGGAACCGGTCCCTTTTGCATTGAGCTCAGCAGAGGATCGAGACTGTGGCCTGGATTAAGAAGAAAGAAAGAAAGCATGAGGGGAAGTAGTTTCTAAACATATCAATATTACAAAAGCCTTGTACTAAACATCAGATTGCAATAATTAACAGGGCTATCAAGTAGTTTCTAAATTAAGGATGTGGGGTAGCAGGAAGGAGCAACATTTGGCTCACCATTGGGACCTGTAGGAGGCAGGGTGGAAGCCTTTTTCGGTGATCTTAGCGGAGGAGCGACTCTGTCAAGCACGACGGTATTTGTAGCATGATGCCCGGGGATAACAGGGTTGCCTAGAGACGGTGCAATTGGGTGACCATCGGAAGCTTTTCTCGGTGACTCTAGTGAAGAAGCGACTCCGTTACCGGTTTTCCTATCAGGTGGCCCGGGTATCCAGGTAACAGGGTTTCCTCTAGACGGAGGAACCGGTCCCTTTTGCATTGAGCTCAGCAGAGGATCGAGACTGTGGCCTGGATTAAGAAGAAAGAAAGAAAGCATGAGGGGAAGTAGTTTCTAAACATATCAATATTACAAAAGCCTTGTACTAAACATCAGATTGCAATAATTAACAGGGCAATCAAGTAGTTTGTAGATTAAGGATGTGGGGTAGCAGGAAGGAGAAACATTTGGCTCACCATTGAGAGCTGTAGGAGGCAGAGTGGAAGCCTTTTTCGGTGATCTTAGCGGAGGAGCGACTCTGTCAAGCACGACGGTATTTGTAGCATGATGCCCGGGGATAACAGGGTTTCCTATAGACGGAGGCAAAGGCCTGGGGCCTGGATAGCGCGGCGAGGCAGCACCTTGAGCGACGCTCACTGTCATAGCAAGAAGATACAAGGCTAATGCTGAGCAAACCATAGCTTGAACTCTCAACATACACGAATGGCAAGACTGAAACGAACCCATCGTATGGGTATTTATAGTCGACCGCCATCCTTTTTTTCTTTTTTTGAATATAGACAATATTACACTTAATTAAGTTGTATTTATCACAAATAAATGGTTTATAACTCTTGATTTAATTATGCATAATTCTGTGGTGGGCGGTCATCGAGGGCCCGCCCTAACATATATGATATTACAAAAAATTACAGGGAGAGAGGACATATCTCTCTCTCTCTCTCTGCACAGCTCTCGTCAAACTTGCATTCATAGCCCATGTGCTTTGGCACACAACCAATTTAATTTCTCATTTTAATAACAAATTCATTACATTTTTCTCTTTTTCTCAGTCACACACTTCTAACCCTATTCTTTAAATTTCTTCTAACAAAATTTTTGTGCAATACAAGTTATGTCCATAATATAATTACCTAAAAAAAAAAATTGAGACCAATGGGGCTAAGGAACTAAAATGTGGCAATGTGCACTGCATTTCATTACCTTAGTGGTTACTTCCACATTTTAGTTTGTTATATATATATATATATAATACATTTTCTCTTACCACCACTATTTACATATTTACTATGTTCGCTTTTGTCAGGCTATCTTTGGACGGCATGCAATGAGGTTGCTTGTTGTATGTTACGATATATGGGATTCAAATTCCATTTATTCTTTTCCATTTCCCTCGTTCGAATAAATAAATAAATAAAAATTTCGTTTTAACTTGTTATATTTATATATATTTGTGTGAACCAATACCATGTGGTAAGTGTAGCACTTTTTACTTGTTATGGGGGGTTTCTCCTATTCACATGCGCATTATATTTGTGTTGCACTTTATAACCTTCAACTCGCTCATTTGGTGATATTTTGATCTGGTGAGGACACATCTCAAAAACCCATATGCTTTAAGTCATTTGAGAATCTTGCCGAACATACCTTATATTCTTCATTCGTTGAACTTTTCAAAGTTTTCATTGAAGGCCTTGTTTACTTCGACATAAAATAGTTTTCGTTAAAAACACTTTATGGTGTTTACCTTTCACACAGAAACCAATTTTTTAATATCTTTTTATATATATATATATACTTTCCAATAAGGTCCCCGACGGGACCTGCAAGGGACTTGTTCGAGACCCTGCAGGGACTTGTCCGGGACAGACCCGAGAACCGCCCGAGACTTGCTATGGACCCCACCTAAGACCTAGGACTTCACTGGGACCCGCTCGGGACTTGCTCGGGACCCCGCCAAGACCCGCTTAAGACTTGAACAGGACCTACCCGGGACTTGACTAGCACCCCGCCTAGGACTTGCCCGGGACCCCACCTGGGACCTGCAAGGACTTGATCGGGACCCGCCATGGACTTGCTTGGAACCTCACCGGGATCTATCCTGTACTTGACCGAGACCCCACCATGCAAGTCTCGGGTAGGTTTTGGGCAAGTCTTGGCGAGGTCATAGGCAAGTCCTGGGCGGGTCTTGATGAAGACCTGGGCGGGTCCCATTCAGGTCCATGGTGGGTCCCAGGCAAGTTTCGGTTAGGTCCCGAGAGGCTCCTGAGCGAGTCCCAGTTGAGTCCAAGTCGAGTGCCAGGCGGGTTCTGGCCGAGTCCCAGACAGGTTCCGGGTAGGTCCCGAGAGGGTCTCGGACAAGTCCCGGTTAGGGGACCCTCTTGGGACCTACCCGATCGGACGAATCTTGGTCAAGTCCCAGCAAGGTTTTCGGTGGGTCTTGACAAGGATCATCGATTTAAGAATGAGATGCTCATAGTTGAAAAATAATTTACGGTTTTCAAAACCGTAAACCATTTTCCAAAACCTAAAGAAGAATTTTAGGTCAAAATGAAAATATTTTTCGTTGACCACTATTTTACGTCGAAGAAAACACCGTAAAATATGAAAATCATTTTTTCGAAACCATTTTACGTCGAAGTAAACGGAACCTAAATTAGTAATGTCGCTGACCACTATTTTACGTCGAAGAAAACACCGTAAAAATCCGAATGACCAATTCTTCATTTAATCCGAATGAGCTGGGTCTTCGACATTCTGAGAGCATCCTTAATAAAGCAAGCAAACTCCTAGTTAAATTTAGCAAATATAACCTAGTTTTCAACTCCAACAAATTATCTTCGGAAAATTGCAAAAGACAATATTTCCCTCTTCTCAATCCCTCCAACTGTCTGTCTCCCCCATGGTTTCTCAAGGCGCATCTTTCTACACCATCACCTCCTCCTCGTTACCAACTTCTAACTTCACATGAACCTACTCGTGCGGTTCTTGCCCACCTTCACTACCTTGTCTAAACAGGAGGAGCCCCTTGCGCATATAGAGATGTCGCCAAGACCTCCTCTAGAATCTGCATCCGCACATCCACTTGCTAAAGTGATTTTGCATGATTGGCCAAAAAAGTCATTTCAAGCACACAAAATGTAGGAAAAAAAATCCAAAATCAATCCACGCACAAAGATTTACATTAATAGTCACTCTCTTCCGTTACAAAAACAATTACCTCATAATTTCTTTTAAGGGTTATATAGTTTTTTGCCTTAAGAGCTTCAACACTTTATTTTTTTCTGGGTTTACTTTTATCAGTACACATGACTTTCAGATACCTCCGTTAAAATTTCTTCCAAAATTTCACAGAAAGCAATGTCAACACCAATCAGATGTCGCCACATGTCATGCATTTAATTTGAAAAAAAAAATTACTTTTTAAAACAATTAAAAAGATTAATTTTTTTTTTTTTCAGGTGCAGTCAACTCCCAGGCAGGTCCTAGCGCGGTCCCGAGTGGGTCTTGGACTAGTCTCGATGAGTTTCAAAGCATTCGTTGCAAGGTCCATCGATTTTGGGATGCTTACGGTCAAAAATGGTTTATGGCTTTTAATATCGAAAACCATTTCTTAAAAATTAAAAAAGAAATTTCAATTAAATCTCAGCTTCCTTCGACCTAAAATTGTTTCCAGAAAATTATTTCTGCATTAAATGGTGTTTACTTCGACGTAAAATAATGGTAAACGAAAAATATTTTTCGTTTCACCAAAAATTCTGCTTTAATTTTCGAAAAACAGTTTTGAAAACTATAAACTATGTCCTGACTGTGAGCATCTCACTCTTAAATCGATGGACCTAGCCGAGACCCACCAAAACCTTGCTGAGACTTGACTGGGACTCACCTAGGACATGCTCGAGACCGCGCCAAGACCTGCCAGGAACCTGGCCAAATTTGAACGAGACCCGCCCGGACTTGCCCAGGACGCGCCCGAGACTTGACCAGGACCTGCCGGACACCCATATGGGACTTGACCGAGACGTCGCCGAGACCTGCATGAAATTCGACCATGACTTGACCGAAACCCCGCCGTAACCCGCTAGGGACTTGATCGAGACTTGCCTGAGACACTACCAGGACCTGCTCGGGACCCCGCCGTCACTTGACCATGACTCACCCTGGACTTGCCCAAGACCCGCTTGAGACCCCGCCGGGTCCTAGCCGACACTCCGCCGGGACTTGATCGGGACCCACCCGAGACCTAACCAGGACTTGCCAATTAGTACCCACCCAGGACTCTACCAGACCTGCCCTAGACAAGACAAGGACTTGATTGAAACCTAATCAGGACTTGCTCGGGACTCCGTCAAGGCTCACCTGGACCTGTCCAAGGCACGCCCAGTCGGGTCCTGGTCAAGTCTCGTGAAGGTCCAAGGGCGAGTCACAGTCAAGTCCCGGGCAGGTCCCGATTAAGTCCCGACGGGATGATTCAAATCCCGGGCATGTCCCGGCGAGGTCCCAGTGAGGACTTGCTCGGGACTCTGCCGGGGCTCACCTAGGCCTGTCCAAGACACGCCCAGTCTGGTCAAGTCCCGTGAAGGTCCAGGGGCGAGTAACAATCAAGTCCCGGGCAAGTCCCGATTAAGTCCCAGCGGGAACACTCAAGTCTCTGGCATGTCTCAACGGGGTCCCGGTCATGTCTCAGTGGGGTCTCGGGCGGGTCGCCATCAAGTCCCGAGCAGGGCCATGCAAGGTCCCAAACAAATCCTAGTCACGTCCCGATAGGGTCCCAGGTATGACTGTGAGGTCCCAAACAAGTCCCGTGCTGGTCCCTACGAAGACGTTAAAAACTCAAATACATCTCACATTTTTTTTTTTTTTTGAAGTAATCTCACATATTATTTAAAAAAAATAGACATATTATTTTTATAGACTGGATTAAAGGAATTTCTTCTAACCCAGTTCAGAAGAAAACTATATCCATTCTCCGGCCACTATTAAAAAATTTCTCACATTTTCTTACATTTTTGGACTTTTTTTTCTTTGAACTTCTATAAATTTCCAGCTACGTATAAACAATTTATATTTTACCACCCTAACGAAAAACTATTACACGAGGGGAGGAGCATATCTTGGGTGAGCGATTTTTGAGCCACCGCCGAAACCTTGTCAGAGCTCGATCACCAACCCGAGACTCATCCTGGTGGTCAAGCTACCACACTAAAATCTATAACTTTAAAATTTATTATTAGTTGAGTTCAAAAATATCAACTAAATTCAAAAAAAAAAAAATGAGTTGAGTTAACCGTATGTATGTAGTGTCAAATCAACCTAAAGAAATAGATAAAAAAAATTGAAGGGAAAGATTTCCTTCCAACACAAGCCCTTACCGTGCGAAATATTCAAATATAGGGGAAAAGAGTTGAAGTCGCCAAAAAACACGCAACGCAAATGGGGAGAGTGCTTGAACCTTTATAGCCATTTGGTGGAAACCATGCACATCACTATTCATGAGTGGTGGGGAATCAAAATTCAATTAATGGGAATCAGAACACGACAAAGTGACACACTACTCCAAACATTATGAGAATAGAATCTTCTCCCCTCTAAAATAGACCGAAAAATATCTAATTTATAGTTAAAATTTTGCTTCTATTTTTATTTATATGTTAATAATTAATTTATTAAATTTATAAAAATATATATATACACACCCACAAAGCATTTTTCTAAAACAAATATAACACTTTCTGTTATGTTAATATCAATTATTTTGGCAATAATTTCTCCATACCATTTCAAACAGAATGATAGAGTTAAGTAGACTCCATATAAGTTAATAAGCACTGATTGGCAGCACGCGGCGTGCGTGGCACGCCCACGCACGCCAGTGAAAATTTTTTTTCTTTATTTTTTTGGGCACGCGGCTTGCTGTTTTGATTTACCCTAAGTTAATGATATACCATACAAATTATCTGATTATTTACTTTGTGACCGAATTTGTTTTTTTTTTTATAAAAAAAAAAAGGGCAGAACATAAACATGTATCATTTCACTATTTTAACATAAAAAGTATCCCTCGTTCCTTAAAAATCAACTTATTTAATGCACTAATAATTTTATAATTCCGTATTTGTTGAAAATTAATAAAAACAATATTGAACACAAAAAAATAAGAGTTTGAATGTGAATGCAGGTGAAGCCATTATAAAATTTATTTACATAGAAAAAACTAATAATAATTATTTGATACTAACCATTTAAGAAGGTCTAGGAGAGGAAGGTCACACCCAAGATATTCTTCAATACTATTCCTAAAAGGCATACCAGTACTTTTTTTCTGCACGAAATTAGTAGTTCGCCACATTTCTTCCTGCAATAGAATTTAACACCATATTCAATTACTATTTGACCCAAAAATTTAAGTTCTTAAATTATATATATTTAATTATTTAATCATTACTCTTAATACTAATCCTCTTAATACTAATCCTCACCTGTGAACTCTTCCTTACCAGCATACCAATATTTTTTTCTGCATAAAATTAGTAGTGCGCCACATTTCTTCCTGCAATAGAATTTAACACCATATTCAATTACTATTTAACCCAAAAACTTAAGTTTATAAAATATATATATTTAATTATTTAATCATTACTCTTAATACAAGTCCTCACTTGTGAACTCAAACTTGTTTTTAATAGATAAACCTAAGTTTCCAAGGGGTAGCTCAATTAGCTGTGAACTACGCTTAATAAAACAAATGTCACTAGTTCGAATCCCCCCTCCCCTTCCCTTGTGTGAACATGTCAAAAAAAAAATAAAAAGATAAACCTAATTTCCAAACTATGAAGTGCAGATTCAAAATCAACCTACGACTTTAACACCGTGTTAAACTATCATTTATTCTAAAAATTTAAGCATATAACAATAAATAAATTGAATTACATAATCTTTACTTTTTACACAAACTTGTTTTTTCTTATTACCAATCAATTTTATTCTTTTTTTCTCACAAATAATAAAATCATTTTACCATTTTATCGTATCAGTTAATTTTTATTACAACTTCCAGAAAAGAAAAAATTAGAACAGCTGGCCAAATACGCATTTAGTCTCATTTAAATTTAAGATAATACACTTTCTATTTTCTAAGTGATCAGAATATAAAATAAGGAAACCATCCCACATCCCACCCTGGGGTATTGGCCCTAATTCATAAGATTTTTTTTCTTTTTTTTTTGGGGGAGGGGGGTGGTGTAGGTGAGCCCAATTATCAGTTGCATTTGAGCCGATTGTATTCCTTTGGGTAGGTTTTTATATCATGATTCATTGAATGGTGTGTTACGAATGGTTCTTAGAGTGCCACGTTAAAGATAATGTCAGTTGGTGAGTAGATGACAGCATGCGCTGCATTATTAATATTCATTGCAATCTTTAGGCGAGCTGTCACATATTTTTTTTAAGTTTTTATATCTTGATTCATTGAATGGAGTGTGTGTTACGAATGCTTCTTAAGAGTGCCAAGATAATGTTTGATGGGAGTAGAGACAGTCGAGTGGCTCATACATCATTACGGTAGTGGAGAAGGTGGGAAAAGTCAAAAACTGCGTTTGGTGGTGTGCTACGAATGGTTCTCAAGAGTGCCACGTTAAAGATAATGTCACAGTTGATGAGTAGATGACAGCATGCGCTGCATTATTAATTTTCATTGAAATCTTTAGGCGAGCTGTCACATAGTTTTTTAGGTTTCTATACCTTGATTCATTGAATGGAGTGTGTGTTACGAATGCTTCTTAGAGTGCCACGTTAAAGATAATGTTTGGTGGAGTAGACAGTTGAGTGGTTCATGCATCAATATGTGGTGGAGCAGGTGGTAAAAGCCAAAAACTGATGCGTGCAAAAACTTGAAAAACACGGGAAGAAGGGGGACCTCCTTAAAAAATAATAATAATAATAAAAATAAAAAAAAAGCCGATGACAGCCTGCACAGCATTATTAATTTTCAGTCGAATCTTTCCATGCGCTGTCAGAAGTTTTTTTATGATTTTTGACGTGATTCATTGAATGGGGTGTGTCACGAATGGTTCATAGAGTTCCACGCCGAAGATAAGGTTGATTACTGGCGTAGATAAATTGAGTGGTTCATTTACCCATTCATTAGGTGGTGGGAGTGGGTGGGGAAAAGTCATAATATGCGTAATTTGCCCGCAGTGGTGGGACACCAATTCAATGGAAAAAGTTGAAAGATGCGTGGGAAAACTTGAAAACCACGGGCGGAAGGCAGAAATTATTCAAAATAAATTAAAAAAGAAAGCGTGAGAAGTCTAAAAACCACGTACAAAAAATAATAATTATAATAATAATAAAAAAAGAGCCGATGACAGCCTGCACAGCATTATTAATTTTCAGTCGAATCTTTCCATGAGCGGTCACATGTTTTTTTAGGATTTTTATCGTGATTCATTGAATGGGGTGTGTCACGACGAATGGTTCATAAGAGTTCCACGCCAAAGATAAGGTGGGTTAGTGGCGTAGATAAATTGAGTGGTTCGTGCATTCATTAGGTGGCGGGAGTGGGTGGGGAAAAGTCATAATCTGCGTAATTGTCGCAGTGGTGGGACACCAATTCAATGGAAAAGTTGAAAAATGGGTGGGAAAACTTGAAAACCACGGGCGGAAGGCGGAAATTATTCAAAATAAATTATTTTGAAAAAGAGTGCAGGATAAGTCTAAAAACTACGTACAAAAATTAAAAAAATAAAAATAAAATAATAATAATAATAATAATAATAAAAGAGCCGATGACAGCCAGAACAGCATTATTAGTTTTCAGTCGAATCTTTCCATGAGCCGTCACATGTTTTTCTATGATTTTTGTCGTGATTCATTGATTGGGGTGTATCACGAATGGTTCATAGAGTTCCACGCCAAAGATAAGGTTGGTTAGTGGAGTAGATAATTGAGTGGTTCATGCATTCATTAGGTGGTGGAAGTGGGTGGAGAAAAGTCATAATCTGCGTAATTCCGCAGTGGTGGGACACCAATTCGATGGAAAAGTTGAAAAATGCGTGGGAAAACTTGAAAACCACGGGCGGAAGGCGGAAATTATTCAAAATAAAGTAAAAATGAGTGAATGAGAAGTCTAAAAACCGCGTACAAATTACCAGCAGATAAAAGAGAACACAGTTCAGACCCACGCGAGTGGTGGGGAAAGTTGAACACCGCGTCAGTGGGGGCAATTAATAGATTAATGAGAAAGGAACATTGACACGTGACCAGCTCGCAAAAGGTCGGTCACATGGCGCAACCGCACCGGATGCGAGAAGACAAACCTCGTGACTCGAGGGAAAATTCTAAACGAGACACGTCTAACGGCTGGACTGGGTGGGGTAGAGGTAGCGTAATCAGCTGAAATGGAAAAACTCCGTCATGGGCCCATTCTCGCTATAATCGTGTTGAGGAGATGAGTAAACGTCATATGCTTTGCAAGTGGGGTCACACAGTTCAGGCCCCCATGTGGGATCATCACATTATATAATCTATTAAACTAGTTCGATCCTACCTAATGTACTCAAATAAAAATGGTATGACGTAAGCTAGTTATTAATCAATATATGCAGATACCTGAACGGGCGAATACACCAAGCTTCCATGCATAACATTGGGACGTCGTCTGGCATACTGCAACAATCGAAATAATAAGAATTAAGGCAACATTCGAAATAATACGACTACTTAGAAGGAGACTCCCAACCCGATTGCTAACTAAAAACTTGCTCGCAACCCTTTCCAAGCATCTAACGAGGCTGGATCCACTAATAATTATCTCCACGTAGGAACGAATTTTACACCCACGGCCGTGATGAAATACCTTCAATTCTCATGAGTCCTCTCGCTTGGCTGGCCTTCACAAGCTACTTACATTTTATGATTACCCACACCGTTTAATTTTTTAAATAACATGTCAGTCATCAAACGAAGTAAAACTTTTTACGTGCAATGGTGAAACTAAAACAAACTAGGTCTTCATTGATTACGTGACACTGTAGCATAGCCCTTTTTACTGTTATCCACGGTATCCGGGAAGTATCTCACATAAACAAGCACGCATATGCTATTTACCAGCAACTCTCTGATCTGCTCTTTCACAGCGAGCTAGCGAGTTTATGAGCTACTCATTACCAGTAAGCGACAAGATGATCCGCTCAACAGCGATACGATGGAGTACAACCAAATATTTCGCCTCTTCATCAGTGATTCAACGGAGTATAAACATAACCTTTCATCGCATAACAACTTTTTTTCACTTGCTCAGAAGATAATATTACGTTCTCAATTGCAATAAGATATCATAGTTACGGCATTGCAAATATAATCGGGTAGTGATTGCAGAAAGAAGTTCGTAATTGCTGACGCAATTCATGCTGAGAGTGCAACAATCTGCGCCCTGGGCAAAATAAGGATTATATGAACAAATTCTTTTTCAAATCAATAATACAGCAGCGGAAAAACACCGAGAGTACAAGGAACCAACATAACAAGTTAGATTAAATAAAAGACCAACGGGAAAATCAATACTTACGAGCTGCACGCAGGATCCTATTGCAAACACCTAAAAACTTACAAGCTCCTATATTTATAGAAGTAAAGAAAGATACCTAAATCGTAGCCAACACCTACACGCGGGGACCACCTAGATGGTCGAAAAGGAATTTGACAAAAGAAAATACCAACTTGCGGGACCACCTAGATCGTCGAAAAGCAATTTGAATGAAGCAAACAAAAAACCGGGCCTCTTCTTAAATCCCCAAAAAAAAAAAAATCTTCACCTCAAAATTAATTTCTACCCTTTTATTTTTTATCTCACATCAATTATTTTTATTATTATTTTTTAAATAAAAAAATTACTACAAAATAAATTTTTTACATTTTTTTTATATGAAATATATTTTTTTTCATTTTTTCCGTGAAACATTTTCATTAAAATTAATCAAACACATATTCATAGAAAAACACTACAGTGTTAGCCCTGGGTTCATCCAACCTCTTGGCAAACACTGCCACTTAGATCATCCACAAGCAACTTGATAAAAGCAAACACATTGTTAAAAAAAAAGAAAAAAGCAAACATGTATCCCTAAAAAAGCACTACAGTGCCAACCTAACAAGCACTACGGTGTCGGCCCTGGGTTCATTTAGGTTCCGTTTAATAAACGGCTTTGCTTGATTTTGACTCTACATTATTTATCTCATTTTTTTATTTTTTTAATATTTTTTTACTTTTTATATCACATCAATCATTTTTTATTATTATTTAAATAAAAAAATTACTACAAAACAAATTTTTTTTATTTTTTCATACGAAATTTTCTTACTTTTTCACTTTTTTTTTTTTAAAAATAATATTTTTACTTTTTTTTACATTAATTACTTTTTGCTACAATATCAAACTAAAACTAAAATAAAATCATTTATCAAATAGACCCGTAACCTCTCGGCAAACACTGCCACCTGAAACGTGGAAAAGCAATTTGATAAAAGCAAACACATTGTTACCAAAAAAAGTAAAAAACAAAACCAAAAAAAAAGGCACCTATTGGCGGGGACCACCTAGATTGTCCAAAAGCAATTTGATATGACATATGCTAAATCTAATAGTCACACATGGATAGTGGAAAAGCAATTTGATAAAAGCAAACACACATTGTTACCAAAAAAAAAAAAAGCACCTATTGGCGGGGACCGCCTATATTGTCCAAAAGCAATTTGATATGACATTTGCTAAATCTAATAGTCCCACATTTTGTGCATCAAAATTATAAGAGATAAAGTGATATTTTCCATCAACTTGGTTTAGCTACTTTTTTACATCAATTTGAACCATGTGCTATTTACTACCTAGGATTTTGATTGACAAAATACTAGTGTTTTATTAAATTTTATCATTTCACATTTGATATAATCTTATAAAAGCAAAAAAAATGATAAAGATACAACTTTTGAGCACAATTTTGGCCTAACATTTTCCTCATGTGATCATTTAAAAAATAAATAAATAAATAACAAAGAAAAAAAGAAAAAATTACAGTTTACCCCCCAAAATTGACAGCGTATTTAAATTAGAATACTAAAGTTTCAATTTTTGCAACCTACTCCCCCAAAGTTTCAATTTTTTACAATTTGACCAGTTGTATCCAAAACTTCTTATATTGCCACTAATTTTTTTATTTTTTATTTTTTAAAAAAAAAAAAAAAATCGAGTTAGCCGTAGCTACCCCTTTGGCCATCTGCACATTTTTGCATCCTAATTTTATTTTTTTTATATATATAAAATAAAAATTATGGGCAATATGAAAATTTTGAGTAGTCATAGTGGCCACAACGCAATCGGGAAGTGTGGCAATCCGGCAGGGAAAGTCACAAGCGACATTAGCCAACTAAGTTGGTCCAATGGTCCAGCCTAATCCAAAACCGATGAACCACGCTAGTGAGGTTGACCTGATAAATCCAGTTATTAGCATCAACCCTGTTAATCTCATAGATCAACAAGGGCCGATCCAGCATGGAGCATCGGGAAACCAGGTTCTGATAGGAGAAATTCGTAGAATATTTGGAGGATTTTTCGGAGGAAGAGAGTCTAACCGCGCAAGAAAGGCTTATGCGTGGCAAGCAAGGAATGAAGAGATATGAGCGGTTGAAAAGCCGATAAAGGTTCAAAAGAAAGAGTCCTTCGTGATTGGATTCTCGAATAAAGACTATGAAGGGATATCCCCCATATAGATACTTTGGTAGTCACCTTAACGATGGCCAACCACAAAATGCACAGAATTCTAGTAGACAACGGGAGTTCAGCCAACATCCTATACCTACCAGCTTTCAAACAGCTCAACATAAGCCAAGAAAAAGTCAGAGTAGCAAAGTTCTTGCTGATGGGATTCACAGGTGAACAGGTTCAACCAGTTGGCACCATTGATCTCTCGATGACCGTCAGTACTATCCCTAATCAAGCGATAATAACGGTGAGATTTCTGCTAATTGACAAACCTTCAGCATACAACACCATCATTGGTAGAGCAGTACTCAACGAACTCCGGGCAATAACATCAAGCCCACACTTACTTGAAGATGAAGTTTCCAACTGATCACAAGGTCGTGGAAGTTAAAGGAGACTAGTGTGCGGCCCACCAATGTTACAATGTAACCATGAAAGGTGTCCCCGAAAAAGCTACTTCCAGGACCGGGTGTAACAATGGCAAGAAATAGCAATGAACGCGGAGCGTCTAAAGAAGTGCTATTGAACAAGGAGAAAACCTTGGACAAAAACAAGATGCTACCCCAAGGCGAAAGGGGAGCAAAGATTAGTCTATTAAAATATTCATATATCATAGTTGAAGATTATTCTGGAGGTTAAAGTTTAGTTTGTTAAGCAGGATTAAAAGAATCGAGTATATCAACTCCGGATATTTTCAAAGATGAACCGGGTATATCACCCCCAAATATTTCAAAAAAGAACCGGGTATATCACCCCCCCGGATATTTGAAACAAAAATCGGATATGTCACCCCCGGATATTTCAAAGAAGAACCGGGTATGTCACCCCCGAATATTTCAAAGAAGAATAAGGTATATCACCTCCGGATATTTCAAAAAAGAACCAGGTATGTCACCCCCAGATATGTCAAAGAAAAACTGGGTATGTCACCCTCGAATATGTCACCATCGGAGACAAAAAGAAATTCTTGGATAAAAACAAAGAATAGGGAGACAACCCTCTAAAACAAGGACAAAGAGAAAACCTTGAGTAAAAATAATTAACAGGAGACAACCCGGTAAAAAATAAGAAAGTTCTCGAAGACAAGGAGAAAACTTTGAACAAAAACAAGAATAGGGAGACAACCTTCTAAAACAAAGACAAGGAAACAACTTTGGGCACAAACAAGTAACAAGAGACAACACGGTAAAAAACAAGAAGACTCATCCCCGGTAACAAAGAGACAACCCGGTAAAAAACAATAAGACAAGGAGATAACATTGGGCAAAAACAATTAACAGGAGACAACCTGGTAAAAAACAAGAAGCATCCCTAGAGATAGGGAGAAAACCCTAGGCAAAAACAATGAGCTACCCCAAGACGAATGGGAAGCAAAAAGTTTGTCTGTTGAAAGATTTATAAATCATTATTAGCGTATTATTGTACAGGTTTATTCCTGGAGACAATGAGAAAACTTTGAACAAAAACAATGAATTACCACAAGGCGAACGGGAAACAAAGGTTAGACTGTTAAAAGACTTGTGAATTATTGTTTGAATATTATTACGTATGTTTGGAGCCTAGTTTGTCAAAACAAGCATTGGAGAGATGATTGGGCATGATCCCCGAATATCTCTAAGATATGACAGGTTTAACCCCCGGGCAAAGGATAGAGCTGGGGGGTGCTCCTGGGAACTCAGGTGATGTCAAAAACAGAGCTGAAGAGCTCCAACTAACAAGCTCAAAGCACACTCGCTAGGGAGACATGAGTCTTAGATAAGGTCAAACAACAAGTCGCCAGAAGACTTTGACTAAATTCTCATTACCCAAGTACCTTGGCTAAGGGAATTGGGGGTAACTGTTGGAAATAAATTCATACTACAAGCCCACCAAATTTTCGGTCTAATGGCCAAGGATAGGTCCATGAACATATTAATTAAATAGCAATGGCTGTTTAATTAATTAATAGTCTTATATTCCATTTAGGATAATATTGGAATAGACGTCCTACTTATCTCTGCAAGATGACTACTCAAAATTATCTCTACATGATAACTGTTGAGTTCTATCTCAATTATGGACTCCTACTACAACTCAAATAAGAAGAGTTAATTCAAGCCTACTTCTATAACTCAAGCCTATAAGTTGGCCCTGCACAAGGTATGAAAGGAGGATAAAATATTATCTTAGATTAGGAATAATCTTCTCTCATCTTCTTATATTCCTTCTTAGAGCTCAATTAGTCCATTTGAGCATATTGAATTATTGTACGTGAAAGCACAATATTTTTCTTAGAAATTGTTTGACTTTGGCATCTTAGAGCTAAATTTGTCCCTTTGAGCATATTGAATTATTGTGCGCCAAACGCACAATATTTTTCTTAAAAATTGTTTGACTTTGGCATCGGAGTGTCTCCGGAGAGACACCTTTAACAATTGCTCTTTGATAGTGATTTGGAGTGCACGATGACATATTGTAATCTTGAAGACCTCGAAATCACATTCACCATGTTGAAAACTATTCTAACAATATATATATATGCGCAGATATGGTGAAAATCGAATATATTCTAACAACAAACACAACAATTTTTACTTGGTGAAGTATATTCCTGAATTGAGCGTGGGCAATCCTAAGGATAGTAATGGGGACAAGAGTGATGAACTTCGTGTTTAATTCGTGTTTCCTCCACTGGAGCCAGCTGCTTCCTGGCCTAACTCTCCCAGGTGAGGTGCCTCATGATCATAGTAAGTTGGAATATGATTTTCCTCCCAAGTGGAAACCCTTCCATTCAAACAATTTCATCCTGTCTTGCTCAAGGTAATCGGACCTATCGAATGATTTAAGGCATGTATTTCGGTGAAAGTGATCATGCATGTGATTTGAAGCACCGCCATCTTCATAGCCAGCAAGGGACTGATTCCATAGGAAATTAGAAAGGCACCCTAGATAGACAATTTTTGACTTTTTCTCTTAGCTAACGATTCCTGAAAAGGACAAACGAACCAAACATAAACTTCACTAAGTAAAAATTGTTGTATTTGTAAAAGATTAACCACAGAGAGAGATGGGTTTCAATTGAGGGAAAGTTTCTTTGGAAAATTCCAGACATGATTGGCCGTTGGAGCGATATTTCGTTGCTTTGGTGGAAAAGGTAATACGATGTCGTTTGCTTCTAATGCGTTCTATTGAATCAGCACCACCTATTTTTTTTAACCGCTGTGCAGTACTTTGGTCGACCGACGCCATGAAAAAGTATATCTCACTCAAAATACTATTGAATTGATAATATTCTCTTAAATTTTTAATTGAAATAATATTTTCTTAAACTATCAAAAATTTGATAATGGCTCATAATAAAATTTGAAAAATAATAAAAAAGAAAACTAAAACTAAAACTGAATTTGTTTAAAAATATAAAAAACAAACCCAGGTGTGGAAATTTAAAACAATTTCCTTTTCTTTTTTTAGAATTTTTTTGTCTTTTTGTTGGTACTTGGGAATATTGTCATTTTTTTTCGTAGTTTAGGAAGAACATTATTTCAATTCAAAGTTGACATTATCAATTAAGTGATAGTTTGAAAGAGATATATGAACTTTTCATTTATTTTTTTTCATGACTAAGGATTTGTTTGGATTTACAATTTCAAAATATAAAATTTTTTAAAAAAAATCAATTTAAAAAAATGCAATTTGAAAAGATGATTTTTTTTTTTTTTTTTTGGCAAAATTACCATTTGACCATTTAAAATTGTGCATTTTTTTTTAAAAAAAACACTGCATTGCTTATAATTTGAAAATGCAGATTTTTCAACTTTTCAAATCACAATTTTAAAACACACAATCCTACATGATCTATTTTAAGCAATTTGGTATTGAACTATACTTTTGTCTACAAAATCACAATCTCAAATGCACTAAGTGAATTAAAATACGAGTTCCTCATAAATTTTAGAGCACTAATAACATATTCCTTTTGATTTTTCGTTAATTCAAGGTACAAAACTAATTTTTACTTTCATATCCAATTACACTTTACAATAGATTCATTTGTTTTACCCTATACGATGAAAATAATATTTATTTATAAAATACAAGTTCCATACATATGTACCCAACTTTTATAAAATTTTAACACAGTCTCCAATAAAAGACAAAATAATGTGAAAAGAAAGTCGAGAGATAAATATTTTGTGTTAAAATATTCAATAAGAAAGTTATTGGGAAGCTAAGTCCCACTTAGCATTTACAATGTGTTAGGTGTTAGAAATAATATATGGGTTGTCCCATATTGCCCAAAGCCTCTCCTTATTTAGGCAATGTGGGACGACCCACGTATTATCTCAAAACATTGAAAAGCAATAAGAAAGCTATTACAAAATGCAAATGACTTTTTGTGAATTCTTTTTTTTAAAAAAATTCCTATATTTAAGAAAGGAAATAAGTTATAAGAAACGGCTTCTAATCTTATAACAGAATGAAGATTGTTATATTGTCACTCCTAATTAATCTTTTATCAACCTATTTTTTAAAATTATTATTAAATCTGTGAAGTTGTAAGCCCACAAATAAGATGATATAACGAGAGGACGATGATGTATAGACATCTCTACCAACAGTATGCTAACACATTTCGAAAGCTATAAAATTAAGAGGGGGACAACCTAAATGGCTCAAAATCTCGCTTTCAGCTTTCCTTTTACAGGAATCAGGATCCAATGGTCAGAAGCCGATTTACAAAAAATAAAAATAAAAACAAAAAAAAGGATGGTCGTAAGCCGGATCCAAATTAATGACTCACAGTACATAATATCTCGAACGAGAGTTACTTCTCATATCGAAACGACGAAAGCCAATGTTTGCCATTGGTAGGTAACTACGTACAAAAAAATGTTAAAATTTTTAATTTTTTTTTGAAGAAAGTGACTTTATAAGATACCTTAAGAGGATTTTCCTTTTCTGTATTTTTCGCATTTTTACTTACAAAAATTATACAGGTAGTTTTTAAAGGGTTTTCAAGTCGTTGCCCCTACTCCTCCTTCTTCTTCGGTTTCTTGATTGTCTCTTCCTGTCTTTCTCTGCTAGCTAATGCAGACCCAGAACAAAGGACTACTTTCCTCTTGATTATCTCTTCCTATCTTCTTCCTCTTCTTCTTTATTTTCTCTTCTTATCTTCCTCTGCTCACGAAGGCCCAGAAGTCAGAAGGAAGGGCTATTTCTCTTCTCGTTTCCATCTGCGGACCCAGCACAAAGGGTTAGTATTCAGCTGCCTTTGCAATTGACCGTGCTAGTTGGACCCATGAGTAGTAAATGGAGTCTGTTTTCATTTTCATAAGTTGGAATGTTCGACCTTCTTTAGAGGGATGTGGGCCATTGGGCATTGAGATAGCAAACTTTTAATTTATATCATTCCATATATTTTTTTCAGTAATAATAAAAAATATCACAGGAAAATATGAAATTTAATTAACGGAACTATATATATATATATCAATGCCATAGGCCCCCATAGCACATAACTTACATTTTATTTGGATATAAATTATGTTCTTAGACATTAATGTTGTTTGACCAAACATCTCAGCATTTGTTGAAGTTTTTAAGTGGCAATGTTTTCTTGTCATGCATTCATGTTAATTAACTGCTTTGATAAACTTTATAATGATTTGCGCTTTAGAGAAATTAAGTTAACAAACCAAGCCTTAATGGGTTGGGGGTGAAACTCATAATTTGGGGCTTTTTATTTATCTTATTATTGTTATGTTATTGAGTAAGACTATTTTTTACGCCAATTTATTACACTAGTTAGAGTGACATTTTAAGTAAGTTTTTTTTTTTTTTTTTTCAAATGACTGATATTAAAACTTAAAAGTTACTTAAAACTCATCACTTTATTCGGCGTAAAGAAATACATTATTCTTTATAAATAAGTGCCGCCAAACATGTAATTGATAAGCCGGATCCAATTGGGAGATTTGGATGGGTGCAACCAGCTGCTCGTATTGCCTCATAAAGGCTCACTTGCAGTTTTCTCTCATAAATTGCCTGTATTCCACATGATATGGATCCCACCCTCTCCCCATCCTCTAATTGAGAATTTGCAACTTCAATTGGGCTTTAATGATGCCGGTTTACGAGACTTGTGGATGTGGAAGGCCCAAATCTGTTTAATTGGATTTCATGCATAATTGGACCTTTTAAAAATTTGTAAAATTGGACCTGGATAATTGAATTGGGGTTGCTTAATAGAGCCCGGCTCAATTTATTCCTCCTCGACATTTGGGATTCTCAGTGCCCAGGAAGATAGCAAGATCCACTAGCCCATGAGGTTGATCATTTTAGGGGACATGTCACGTGACTCTCCACGTGAGTGCCAAACCTTTTTCTTGGGCAAGCATATATAACTATATAAGGGTTATAAATTGACTGCAATTCGGACAGCCCTCAAAAGAAAGGGCAAATTCAGGATCTACGTGCTCGGGACATGTGAGTCCCACGTTTGCTAGATCTGTGGGGCAGTCTAAATGGACTGCAACAGGCAATCCAGTTGGAGTGTGTTAAATTTGGATGATCAATTTGCAATTTAGCCGGGCTTGGCCCGGCAACGATTTTGTACTGAACTTTCCTAACAATCCATCGCAACTCCTGATCCCAGGCTGAATTCAATAGGAGTTTAACAAGCCCGTTTTCCATTAACAAGAATTGCGGTAGAGAAATCATTTAAACTTTTCTTTCCTAATTTTGTTCAATGCTCCTCAGATGGCCCATTTTGTACTCATAATAGGAGTTATCTTTCCTGATTTTTTGAAAAAGAATATTTAAATAGTATAGTAAAAGTAAGTTGTTAAAATAATGAAAGTTACCCTTTAAAAAAAAAAAAAAAAAAAAAGTTAATAATTAAAATAGATGAACAATTAAGAGTTCCATGCTGACTTTTCAAGACCGATTTCCAAAGTCATGATTTTACTTTTCCTTGTAAAACCTGATATGGTCTTCCGTCTTCATATGAAATTAATTCTACAAATACATCCCGACATTCACGCGAATAGGACCTGTTCAATGTGTGAAACGTGTGGGATTGCATTAACATTGTTTACTAGCAACAGAAAACATCCAATTAACTTGATCATAAAAACTAGCTAGTTCAAAATTTTTGGAATAATTAATGAGTTTCTTGATATGATTACTAACTTATAAAAATTTCATCTAAAATGCAATTGAAAAAATCAAATGCAAAGGTCAAACCTAGTAATAATGGAATAATTACAAAGCACAATCCCACCCACGCATCCCCATTATCCAAACTAAAAATGCATTAACCTATTCACTCACTCATTCTCATCCCTCTCCACGATCCTCACCGGCAATCCACCTTTCATTTTGGAAGCCAATTGCGTAACAAACTCCGGCTCCACACCTTCCTCTATCACCGGAACCACCTTGAAGCGCCGAAGAATCCCTGCGACCACCCTCTTCATCTGCAAGAACGCCATCTCTTTTCCCAAGCAAATCCTTGGCCCCGCCTGGAACACTGGGTACGTGTATGCGTCCCTCCCCACGAACCTCCACTGCCTATTCTCCGTCTCCTCACTCTCCAGCCACCGCTCCGGCTTGAACTCAGCCCAATCTTTTCCCCATAGTGCCTCTGACCTCCCCATTGCATACGGTATGTACGTCACTTTCATTCCCTTCTTCACCACTGTCCCATCCGGCAAAACGTCGTCGTTCACGGCCTCATTCGAGTCCGCCGCCACAGGCGGGTACAACCGCATGCTTTCACACAGAGAAGCGTGAGTGTACACCATGTCTTTCACTTCTTCAAAGGCGGTCGCCTCGGATTTCTCATTGATTTCCTTGAGAACCTCGGATTCCACATGCGGGTTCATCGAAAGCAGCCAAAGATACCATGTGAGAGCCGCGGAGGTTGTGTCGCGCCCAGCAAGTATAAAGCTTATCACTATGTCGGTCACGAAATTCTCATCCGAGTGGCCAGAGCTCAAGAACCTTGACAATAGGTCGACGGAATCGAGCGACGCCACTTCTCTGAGCTGGTGCTTCTTTTCTCTTATTACGCTCTTTGCAATTCTTGAACTTCTGAGACTGCGATTCTCAGGCGCTTCTCGGACCCAATATTCAAAAGCTTCTTGATTTTCCAAACGAGCGGGATTAATGATCTGAACCTGTCGCTGCTGATCTTGACACTATCTTAAAAGGCTTGAGCGAATTTGGTTTGTGGAAGAGAGGGCAAGAGGTATGCGGGGTCGAATCCGAAAGCGATTTCACAAATATTATCGAAGGCAAACCTTTGAAGAATGTCCTGGAAGTCTAGGACTGTTCCGGTGGCGGCAGCTGAGGAGAGGACAGGGATGAGGCGGTCGGAGATCTCGGTGTCCACGACGGTCTCGACGAACTTGCGCAGGGACTTGGTGTTGAATTCGTGGCTGGCAACTTGTCTTTGGAATTTCCAGGATTCGCCGTCGACGTTGAAGATGCCGTTGCCGAGCAAGTCGTTGAGGGTTCGGGCGAAAATATTTCCCTTGCCGTAGCTGTGGAAGTGGGTCTTGAGGATGTGCTGAACGACGGCTGGGTTGGCGGTTAAGACCACGGGAGTGGCGAAGTTGCGGTGGAGGACGTAGGTGGCGGAGGGTGAGAGTTGGACGATGTCTGAAATCCATTGGAGACTGCGGTTGTAGTTAGCAAGCGCAGCCAAGAATGAACCGATTATAGGGTAGGATCTTGGGAGGCTGGTGGTGGTGGAGGGTGGTGGAGATGCTGACGCTCTGGTAAGGAAGAGGATGGAAAGTAAGGGAAGAAGGAGAAGGAAAAAGAGAGAGGCTATGAGTTGGAGGAACAGCATAATTACTGTTTGGACAACTCCTTTCGACTTGAGATCTTTCTGACTCTTGTTCTGTGGGATGGGAAATGTTGTAGTGGGCTTTTATAATGTCCAAGTGGGTTCTGTGGGCTCTGTTTTTTTGTTGTTAATTACTTAATTGCATAATGCTAAACATGTTTTTTTTTAAAAAAAAAAAATTAAAATAATGTATAGAGAATCACTTTTGATTCCCTATGTATTGAAAAATATTGTACAAATTCTTAATGATTAATTAAATGTAGAGAATTTAATGTAATTAGGTTTTTGTAATTTTTTTAAAAAAATTTTAAACATAAAAAAGGAAATGACATATAAGACATCTGTCGTTAGTGCTCTATGTCGCTCTATCTATATATAATGAGGGTTTTATTTTCTTTTTCTTAAAGAAAAAAAAAAAAGGAAGCGGGGTGCCCATCCTATGTTGTTGTTTGATACTTTGATTTCCAATATATACATTGAGTTTTGAAAGCAAGCGATCTGAACAGAACAACGTCAATATAAACAGCACGACAATTTGTTGATGACCATATATATATATACATGTCTGGTTCGATATCGTTAATCTACACATCGACATCTTTGCACAATTGCACATTTATTTTATCTTGTGTTCAAATAGAAAATGATGTGTTTCTGGGAAAGTTTTGACATTTGTGCATGATTTTGTAACATTCGCATAAGAAGGGTCCTTGACGGAGTGGGATCCCCAGCAATATTGAAATATAGGCCTCTAGATGTATCTAAGGCATGCATCTAAGCACCTGTTCCCCCTGGCTTACAAACTAAAAAAGCGTCTTTTTGTTGTTCTCTCTCTCTGAGTCTTTCTGGCTTTTTTTATTTATTTATTTTTAAAATTTTTTTATTTTTTTTATGAGTAAATATTTTCTTTCTTAAAAACTAGAAACAAGCTGAAACATAAAACCAGTCTTAAAAGGAGAAACCACTACCACCCAAGACAACAAAAGCCAACCGAAAACATCTCAAAAAACAAGACGCAGCTCAGCAACAAAAGATACTACAATTTACAAATATTTCAAAAAATAAAAAAATTCTGCTTAAACCTAAACTACCCTAGAAGTATAGAGTTAAACCAACAGCTTTTTTGCAATATTCTAACTACAACACAAATGAATATTTTCTTCATTCCTTTGAAATCTTTCTTTACTCAAAATTCTGAATTTGACTTCCTATTAGGGGGAGAGGGATAATGGGTTATTAGTATTAGAATTATGCTCAAACACAAAGGTATTTTGGAATTGTTTTCAGAGAATTCAAGTGCTGATCTTGCATTTCACCTACCTAGATTTTTCCTTTTATTAAAAAAAAAAGACAAAACAATGTGACTGATTCATAAAAAAAGAAAAAAAAAACTGAGTTCTTTGCTTGAGCAGAGTAATAACAACAGCCATAACAATTTTTTTTTTTTTTTTTGGTTCAAATTTGTCCGTAGAAATTTAGAAGAATTTTCGGGTCCACGGCAGTTTTTTTAGAAGAACCAATCAGTTTTGTTTGGAAAAAATAGAAAGAGAAGAAGATAAGAGAAATGAGAGAAGGGAAAGAGAGGAGAGAAATGAGAAAAGAAAGAAAGAAAGAAGAAGAAGACTGACAAGACATGGAGAGTGACAGAACAACAAAAAGACGTTTTTTTTTTTTATTTGTAAACCTTGGGAACAAGTGCTTAGATGCAGGCCTTTAGATGCATTTCAAAATTGTTACCAGGCAATTTTTAAATATTGCTGGGGATCCCAATTCACGCCTTTCACGATTGCCAAACTAGATCTTCAACTTTTAATTTAACAAACATTAAACGTAAATAAATCAATTGCTTAATAGCTAAAAAAAATATTATTTACTTAAATTAAGAACATGGGAAACACGAACATTTTGATTGTTTTTTAATTTTAAAAACAAAGGAAACAAGAATATACATTTAGAGCAAAAGCATTAACGAAACATGTCCCACCCAGAATAGAAATTATAATTTTTTTTTTTTTTTTTTTTTTTAGTTATGAGAAAATGAACACCAGAAAACTAAGATTAATTTTAGTCAGTCAAATAAGGTTATAGTTATTTTATAATTTAATAATGTACTTAGCCAAAAACCAGTCAATTTAAGGTTAAGGTTTTTTAAAATCTATTTAGGTAGTGTTCTTTTGTACCCTATTAATATTAGATTATGATTAATGATAGATATATGTTTTGTTGGAAGCATGTTTTATGTTATTTTATGGGTGAGAGTCTACCAAAACCCCATTATTGATTAGTGAACTCTGATCAACTTACTTTTATTTATCTTTTTATATTATTCTGCTTCCGTCTCGCATCACCCCAACTCTTGGAATTTTAAATAACATAACAACATATACATCAATAAATCTATAAAAATTAATCTTAACTATGAAATAATCCAGTGATTTATCTAGAGAAATCCCTATCACTCATGAGACAGTGTTATTGGGATAGAGTACTGATGTAGACTATAATGCCTGAGAGTATATGAGGAAGACTCGAATGGATAAGTATGTGAAGACACCCTAGAAGATGATGACACGATCCCAAACTCACGCAGCAAAAAAAGTAGCCACTGGAACTGCGATTGATCGCACCTTGATTGTGATCAAGCGCAGTTCCCCTATTTTTGAGAATGAAGTTCTTAAAACTGCGACCGATGGCTCCTGTTTTGGCGATCGATCGCATGATTAAGCGCAGAAGTTCTTGGAACTACGATCGCGCCTATGATCAAGCGCACAAGTCCTTGGTAGTGCAATTGAGCGCACTTGGGGCCCTCTATGTTATTTTTCCGCTGTTATTTGTTTTAAACCGACTTAGTTTTCTTGTTTTACTTGGATTAGGGTTGTGGAAGCCCTAATTATGTTCTTTATTAGTACTAGGGGTTTTGGGACTATAAATACATAATTATAGCCTATTGAAAAGACAGTTTATGTTATTTGATCAGTTTTCCTTCAATAAAAATTACTCAGAGGAGTTTTCTTCATATTTTCTTTAAAACCCTAGATAGACTGTATTATTTTGAGAATAATTCTCAAATCCTTAATAGACTCGAGATCTAAGAATTATTTATTCTTCTTGTTGTATTGTTTTATTCGCTTCCGCATAGTAAGCTGCATCAAGTACTGAGGTCGTCATAGTTCTTAAATTTAAATATTGTGAAATTAAATAAGAAATTTACTAGGAGCTTGGATGATGACTCTCCTTGACCAATAATATTGCTGGTATTGTCCTTTTTCAGAATAAAAACAAAAAAGCCTATGTGACCATTATCACTATTTTATTTTATATATATTATAATTAATTGGAGTACTTGAATTTTCTCCACGTAATGAACACTTTTTAAGAGCCATGATAGTATATTAATATATTTCTTATGGGTTGGAAGGTTGGAAACAAAACATAAACTAATTGGCCTTAATTACAATTTACCCGGACATTAATTCAGATATTGCCATGCATTCCTCTCTGGATGTCCTTCTATTTCTATGTAATGTGTGATGTTTGACTGTTTGAGCTGGCGGCTCTTGTTGATAGATTCAAGTGGTTTGCTCTTTGCCTCTTCATCAAGTTTTCTAGAATAATCTTTATATAAAAAATTAATTAATTATTATATCCCAACCGCTATGATGCATCAATTTGTCTTATCTCAGCAGCTCGATCAGCAGGCTTATCCTGTTATCTGGCCATTTGCTTAGGTAATAAAAATATCGGAAATGCTTAGGACGTGAAATTTTCTCCCAATATAAAAGTATTGACTACTTTCAAAGCTTCGCTTTCTTTGATGGGCCTAAACCCCGGTCAACCCAAAATCCATTTTCAGCAACCAAACTCCAAATGGCAGCCCCTAAACCGAAACGGGGCAACCCTAAAATTCATCCCATATACATGGCAGCCCAAAACAGTAGCCACCCTTTACAAAGGGCCTAAACATCATCTTCTCTTCATGGAAACAGCCCTAAATCCATTTTATTTACTGTCTTTTTAATTTCCTTTGTAATTTTTTTTTTTAAATTTTTTTTTGACTAGTTTGTTGGGCTGGACCTTTTTTTTTTTTTTTTTTTTTTTTAACAGAGTTTTCCTACTAATGGTCTTGTTTGGTTACTTTTGCTGATTTTTGATGGTCGTGCAACAAACTCTTACAGAATAAAACCTTTTAGTAAGGTCTCTATTGGCCGTTTCGATTCATTTGGTAGGTCAAGTTATTTATTTGATTGATTTTCAACCGTTCTTACAAAAACTCTACCATCTTTATTTTTTATTTTCTTGTAATTACCCTTTCCCTTACCTAAGATTTAAAAAAGACAAAAAAAATCACATTAACACTCTTTACCCAAATCCTATCATGACTCAACAAACACCCTTCAATTAAGCAACCCATTTCACTTGTCGAGGTTCAATTTGCATGAATGTACTGCTCGTTTTCCAAAGCACCAAATACATGAAACCATCAATTTGATTATCAAATTAATCGAAAAGCAATTAATCATTAATTACGATCCCAAATAACAAAATATTCTACATTTAAACTCGTGAGAATTTCTGGTGTTAACCAATTTGGACCCTATTGCTACGGAAATCCATGGTCACCATCATTCCTTCCTAACTATGACCATGACAGCAACCTTTGGATTTTCTCTCACAATCGTTGCTGCTGCGGCTTCTCCATTGACTCCCACCAGCTCCGGCCACGAGCTCTTGCCAGTTCCTAAGGTTAGAATATCTGCCCGCATCAACAAAATTGTTGTTAAACAAATGTTTTATGCGTAGGCTGTATTCGACATCAAATGGAACACAAATGTTTTTTTGTCTTACCAATGCATGCTGATGCTGCCATCTCTCTCAGATCGTGTAAGGGAAAATGGAAGAGATAAGGAAAAGGATACAGAGAAGATGAAAATTTGATTTTTCGATTTATTTTTGGAGCTAAAAATAGTAAATAAATAAAGGTTGAATTGAAGGCCGGCCTAATATTTTGAAGAGTCAATTCTTCCATCTCTCAGTCATGGATATTGGACTTTGTTTCATTAAAGGACAAATGTACGCATGAACATAATTAATTTAATAAAACAAGTTTAATAAAATATCAGAAAATCAGTATATTCGGGTATTTGTCCATTTGGCCCTTAATTCCCCAAAATTGAGGAAGCTCATTTTAGCTCAACTGACTTGGGGAGGTGGAAGGCCCAATTGTGTTTAATTGGGTTTCATGCGTAATTGGAGCTTTTGGAAGTCCACAAAGGACATCTTCGCCTAGGTTGTTCGGGCCCATGCTCAAATTATTCCTCGTCGAGATTTCAGACTCTTGGTGCCCAGGAAGAGAGCAAGATCCACCAGCCCATGAGGCAGATCATGTTAGGGGACATGTCACGTGACTCCCACGTGAGTGCCAAACTTTCTTTTGGGGATAAGCATGAGTGATATAAATTGCCTGTAAGCCCACAAGAATGGACAAGTTTCAGGGTCTATCTGCCCAAGCAGCTCAAAGTTAAAGGTCCAATTGCTTGGAGCATTTGAGCCACTATATGTTGGGTTGCCCAAACTAACTGCCACAGGCAATTCCGATCCAGTAGGAGTGCTCAATTTGCAATTTTTTCGGGCTTGGCCCTACAACGATTTTGGAGTGAGCTTTCCAAACAATTCCAATCCTAATTTAATAGACAAATTATGCTAAGAGGAGTTACCCGGCTTGGGTTGCCAAACCCTCTCTTCCTATTCCTATTTGGCCAAAAGAGTGGCTCGACTACCTTTAAATTTTCTTTTTGGTCTATAACACAAGGATAAACACCTTTGCAGCGTTGGAGAGGGTTTTCCTGATCCAAAAGAACTGTTAGAATCATAAATGAGAGTTCTCTCTCTTGTCTTTCTATATAAGAGAGTTTGTCTCACGTTGCTTAAACACACAAGGAGCTCTTCTCCTTTGGTCTCTATATAATATGGTTTATGTACAATAAATTCACTAAAAAAAAAAAGATGTAGCCTATAGGATTTTAATTTGTGGATGTAGGTCTTAAATCAAACCACCTTAAATCTTGTGTCTCTTGTTTATTATTCTGCTTTATATTTTCGCATTATAATTTCTAATTTGTGGCATTAGCCAATTACTAGATTCTGGTTTAGTCTTCTGTTTTTATCTGTTGTAATTTCTGCTTCCTTTGTTTCCATTTCCCTGCAAGTTTATTTTCTGTCCATGTTTTTACAATCACAAAACTTTTATTTTGCAAGTCTATTTTCTATCCATTTCCCTGTAATTTCTCTATTTTGGGTTGTTTTTACAATCACAAAACCTTGCAATTTTATTTTCTGTAATTTTGGATTTTGCTGCTTTTAAAGATTCATCCGGAGGATGAACTTCAGTTCATCATTTTCTTCTGTTTCCTAACACCTTTCTTTCTCATCCTTGTCGTTGCTTCATTTGGCTGCAGCACTGATCCTCTTTCAGGCATTTTCACAAACACCAACTCCACAATATCCTTAAAACATCTGATTCCCAACAAAACACCCTCTCCTTTTTTGACCCACAACGTCTCTCTGAGTCATTTTGCCGAGCACCTTCAATACTCACTGCTCATACTTGTGAGCAAGTCACAGAGAGTGCCTTAACTTATGCTTACTCACGAAAGGCTTGTGCTTCTTCCTCTCTCTTTCTTTATTTCTCTCATGGTTTTGTCTATGATCATTCAATTATATCATACGTTAAAGCTATATCATATGAGACGATAAGAATTCGTTTTCCTTTAATTCTGTTGTAGATTGTTGGTCAAAAAAAAAAAAAAAAAATCAGAATCTGTTCAATACCTGTTATAGAATCTGTCTCTACCCAAGGAGTTGGTGTGTATCACTCGCTTCTCCAGCTCCTGCTCATAATATTCTCTCCTATGTTCTTTACTCTTTTTTTTTTTTTTTTTTTTTTTTTTTGCGTCCTTTTTATCATCCTTCAATTGTTTAACCCATCCTTCCTAGATGAATCTTTGCCATTATCTGCTGGGATCTCCACATCTAAATTCTGCTTCTGCTTCTTGGTCTTTTTCTTCCATGTGGCATCTGGAAACTTGCTCTTGCAATTCTCTGATGCATTGTTGTGCTGAGATGAAAGGATCTTCCCATTTATTTTCTTTTCTATGTGATCGTTTTGTTTACTGTGGTCATCATTAGCTGATAAACTTTCTATTCTCCAAAATTTTTGATCCATTACTCCATTGGCATCAGACTCAACCATCAGCTGTTCCTTGTCCTCCATTACTCCGTAGACACTGTCCAGCCTTCCTTCTCACCTCGGCCTTTCTTCAAACATCACAACCATGGCTTCCCAATCATCATCAGCTTCTATTCTGCCTGCTGCCCACACACTTTCGGGCATTTCTTCAAACACTTCTGCTCACTCTTTTTCATCTAACACAAAGAGATTTTCCCAATGTTCTCCAAAATCACCGTGGTTTCTTCTCAAATCTGCATTTCATCCTCTGCATATCTCTCCATCTTATCTTCTCCTTCTTCCATCACTTTAAAATATTCAGACAGTTGGTCTCCACTGTCTTCTCGGGTCTCTCCAGTAGCTATGAGCGGCTACCAATATATATATATCCCCTTCCACCGAAATTGCAGCTCCTTTGGACAGCTCATCATCACCGGCATCTTTGCCCTCTATGCTGCTTTCGCCCCCTCCCAAAATGCATGTGCACGCATGCTGGCCAAGAGCACTCACCGCCCACTTGCTCTTATTTTTATTTCTTTTGGCAGCTCTTCCACGTGATTTCTCTAGGAATTCTTTCTCCATTTCGGTGCATTTGCTTTGTCGGACAGCATTCTCTTCTCCTAACGTAGCACATGTTTCTTCAAATTAATTTTGTTAATTTCTTTCATTTGGTTCATGTTATGGTTGATTTGACATCATTTGAAGACGTTACCTTAAAGCTTATTTTGTATTAGCATATATAACCATATTATTTTGTATTATCTCAAAGTTCTTATAAAAAAGAACTTTTTGTATTGTAAAATCATCAAATGATTAAGAACAAACGTAATACCCTTAGAGCTTTATCGGTGGACATAAAATCACTTGCGTCTATTTTATTATTTTCGCATATAATTTTCATAGCTTTATTACTTTCTTCATTAGCTACTCAATTGAAGAAGATTTTGCCTACCAACATCTCGAAGAATCAAAGTTGGTTGATTCTAGTAGCATATAATGGTTCATCACTAGCTTTATTCTCTCAAAGTGCTTTTATTCCTAATCGGTTGATCGCTAACAATATTTTAGTAGAGCATATAATGCAGTTTGGGATAACGGGGAACGATGAATACTTAGTGCTTAAACTTGATATTAGTAAAACTTACAAGAAAGTCGAATAGAATTGAATCCGGTTTGTATGATGTAGATCAAGATTTAATATCTCAAAATATAAAAAATTATCTTATGGTTAGAAATCCACGCCCCCCCTCTTCATTTTCTCTCTCTCATGATCTCGTCTTTCAAATCAATAATCTTTATTTCTCAAACCCACAATAAAAGAAAAGGCTGAAATAAAATAGGTGTGAGAGATAGCAACAGGCCAAAAGATAACCTACAGCTGAAATAAATTATTCCAAGGAGTTTTGTCCCTTTTTTTTTTTTTTTTTTTTTATTGTTTATGTGAGAGAGAGAGGGACGGTTTAGTGAGGAGGAGGTGCACCACCGGACATAACCCATATCTTAATTACTTTTTGTATGTTTTTTCCTATTGAACCTTTCCAACCCATTCAAGTTCCTGGATTTCCTATATAGAAGAGAATAATGAAAGCTTTGTTTGGACTCGAATAGCCTAAAACCCAATCCCATATTTTGGTTTTTTGTTTTTCTTTGTATGGACTTGAATAGCGTTTGGCTGGATCATCATTGTAATTACTTCAAAATTGAAATCATAACTTTTCCTCCAATTTATTTTTCCATTAGAAGAATTGATTCCATGGTACACACAAGATCGAAGACATTATAATTATATTATTGCTTTTGAAAATTCAATTGTTTGCCCACTGTTTGCATCAATCACCACCCGGACAAAAGCCATTCCTGAATATTCAGATATTGCCATGCATTCCTCTCTAGATCGATTATCTCCTTCCACTGCTCTGTAATGTGTGATGTTTGAGCTGGTTCTTCTTGATAGGTCAGCGTATATATAGATTCCATTTCGCTCTCTTAATGTTAAAAAAATATTAAAATTTTGACCATTCTCTTTTCTTCCCTTCTTTTTTTCGTTTCCATTTTAATTTTCTCTAAAAAAAAAATCTTTGGTTGAAGTGAATGAAAATTAGAGAGGAAATTGTCTTATTTACATTGAATGCATATGAATGATAGAAAAGAAAAAATTCAAGGCTACGACTGTTAAGAAAAACAAATTTTCAAAAATATGAATGTTGAAAAAAGAATAAAGAAATTTTTTTAAAAAATATTTAAATGGAATAATGAAATGGAATTCCTAGTTTTCTAACTAAGCAGGATGCAGATAATTTTTTTTCCTATTTTAGTTATCTATTTTTTAAAATATATTTTAACAGTTTTTTTAATTTAAATAAAAAAAAGGGACACTTTTGTTATTAGGGAAATATTAACAATTTTTACAAGTTTAAGAAATATTGACTCAATCAATAGTTTGAGAAAAACATTGACCATCGACTAATCATTTTGAGAGGATATATGAAACTCTTTCCAAATATATGGTACGAATACTTTTAAAGCTCTACTTTCTTTGATAGGCCTAAACCCCAGTCAAGCCCAAATTCATTTTCTCTCACAATCGTAGCTGCTGCCGCTTTTCCGTTGACTCCCACCAGCTCCGGCCACGAGCTCTTGCCTGTTCCTAAGGTTAGAATATTTACCCACATCGACAGAATTGTTGTTAAACAAGTGTTTATGCGTAGGTTGTACTCGACATCAAATGGAACTCAAATGTTTTTTTTTCTTACCAGTGCATCTTGGTGCTGCCATCTCTCTATGGATCGTGCAAGGGCAAATGGAGGAGATAAGGAAAAAGATACAAGAGGAGATGAAAATTTATAGGAATTAAAGAAGTGAGTGCATTGCTTTGAGCCTTTGAGGGTTCTTGAATTGATTTGTTAGATAAAATATATTAAGTTGTACGTAGCAATCTCAAATAGAATTATTCAACATAAAGCCTCGAGTAGGGAAGAGTTTATTTGATTTGTCGATTTACTTTTGGAGCTAAAAATAATAAATAAATAAAGGTTGAAGGCCAGCCAAAATATTTTGAAGAGTCAATTCTTTGATCTCTCAATGATGCATAGTAGACCTTTTTCATAAAGGACATACGTATGCATCAAAATAAAACAATCACATATTTAATTAAGATGAATGATAGAGATATAACTTTGGCTAAATTTTTTTTTTTTTTTTCTTATGTGGGAATTTAAAAAAAAAAAAAAAAGTAAAAAGTTTTTTTTTTTTTGTTAAAAAAAAAAATAAAACAAAAATTTTGAAGTAATAACATCTTATGTGGTCATTTTATAAAAAAAAAATGGTCATTATTCTGAAGAAAAATACATTTTTTTTTTTAAAAAAAAAATATCAAATAAAAAAAAGACCACATAAGATGTTATTACTTTAGAATTTTTTTTATTTTGTTTTTTGTTTTTTAAAAAAATGACGATATAAGAGAAAATTTGGGCCAAAATCGTGTCTCTAAGTAGTGTTTCTATCATTTCTCTTTAATTAATCATTATATGACAAAATGAATATCAAGCTCAAGTCAGCCATGACACTTGTCAAGCCCATGCGGTTTTTAAACTTTGAATTAAGAACAATAAGTTGGAACTAATAGAACTAAATAAAAAAAATGGTTGAAGTAATTAATTTTACCAAATTAGAAATACAAGAGTCAAAGGAAATTTTCGTACTGTTAGGTAAAAACTAGGATATAAGTTCGACTCTGGCAATAAATAATCTTATCATTATGTTAGATTTACCACCTTTTGTTGCATCTGACAATGTCAAAAACTATATAATATGCAAAGTACCAAAAAATCTAGCATCTCATCTTTGTTTTTTCATTGTAGTTTTAGTAAGACGTACTTGGCGAGAAGTTATGAACTCTGATTTGATTAGAGATAGGAAGAAGTGGTGGTGTGGGGTGCTCAGAAGCTAATTGAAGGGGTGTAGTTTGAAAACTAGTCTCTGTAGATTGAGTTTAGCGGCGGTGGTCTATAACCTTTGGAAGCAAGCACCGTAATGATATTACGCATGGAGAGAGAATTATTCAAAAAATCAAACGGAAAATCCACACAAGGATTTTGTCTAAGGGCATATTCAAGTTTTTTTTTTTTTTTTTTTTTTTTAAGGGCATATTCAAGTTAACAAAATAGAACGTGGCTTTTTTGCTTCTGATGGTTGGTATTTTGTGATTTGTTGTATGCTCTGTTTTGTTAGGTTGCAGATTATTATTATTATTATTATTAGTGCGCATAGTTTACCTTAAAAAAAAAAAAAATTAAGATTAAGGACCCAACTATTTTTTATTTTTTATTTTTACTCAAATAATCTACACAATTGCTCTCCTTTTCTTTTTACTATTCTATTTAAATATTCATTCTTTCAAATAAATTTAGAGAGAAAATAAAAAACTATTTAAATATTTTTTCAAATAAATACAGGAGGAAGAAAAAAGAAAAAGAGCACTCACAATGGCTTAAATATTTCTTATTTTTATCTAAAATAAATAAGCAAAACACTAAAAAAATCATCTACATTGGATTATGTATCTCAAATGCAATATATATATATATTTTTTTTGCATTTGTGAACAGTGCACCACTACATGCAGCCGGCATGGTTCACACATTCATCTCATTAATATACTATTTCTCTCTCAACATTTATTTTTTTTCAAAAAAATTTCATACTATTCCTCTCTTCACATCCATTTTTTTTTTTTTCAAAAGTTGAAAAATAAGATCTTTAGGAAAAATATAAAAAAATTAAATTAAATTAAATTAAATGATATAGATAAAAAAAATAAAAAAAAAATAAAAAGGAAGGAAAGATAAATAGATGTATGATGTTTTTTAAAACTCATTATTTAAACTAAATAAAATGAGTTTTAATCAATCATTTTGTATAAAAATATAGATAAACCAGTGTGAATGGTATGATGTAAACCAGATGCCATTCCTCTTTCTCCTTCTCTTCAATGTAATGTCAGGAGATGAGCTGGAAATGGTTTGAAATTTGGGTTCCATGGAAAATGATGGAACACCCACTCCGCTCCGGAAAAGCATAATCAAAGCACAAATAGCAAACCCATTAAAAAAAAAAAAAAAAAAAAACTATAAACGCAACAGTAGCCAAAATCAGATTACTGGGTCGTCCATAAGTTCCTAACATGAATGTGCCAGCTATTCTAAATCAGTTCTAGATAAAGTGACTGAAGACAATTACACATACAATTTTAACTAAACGCAGCAACAATTTGAGAGCCGTGAAACATTTATGTTTGTTAAGGTTGTCAATGTGTTTGTTAACTAGAAACAATTTGAGAGCAGTAACAAGGTTGTCATGAATGTGCCTCTGGTTGAGTAATGGTAAGGACTATCATTTTATCTCCTTCTTATTTTTTTAAAGCTGATGTGACTTTTAAAATCACCATTAAATTTTAGATGAATTATACTTGAATTTTGACCTAATGGTGATTTTAAAAGTCATATCAACTTTAAAAAGATAAAAAGATGATTTCTATCATTAATTACTCGCCTCCTGTTTCCTCCTCCGATAACCATTTGCTAATTCAATTAGAAAAAAAAATATATGCTTCCAGTTGTTAAAGTTGTCACTATATATTTTTTTCGTTTTAAATGTAGCAGCCTCCTCTAAAAAAACACATCCGTAAAATATTTAATAATATTTGCTTAGAAGGTTAAAATATATATATATAT
>NC_081551.1:549619-553136 GCF_901000735.1 Corylus avellana | reverse complement strand
AAAGGACTAGGGGAGAGAAACAAGATGGAAAGAAATTCATATTATATTAGTAAAAGCTGTTAAAGTAAACTTTCACTAATAAAAATTTATTAGTGAAAACAAACAGAAATCGAGCTAGAAATGAAATAGAAATCGCACAAAACAAACACATCTCAAAGAACTCATCACATACACAACGAAATGTATTAAATCTGACATATTTATATTGGTATGGTTGTTAGAACTAGAATCTGAGGGAGACAAAAACAATCTCAGCGAGCTTTGGTGAAGTCTTCGTGTTTCGCGCGCTGTGCATTGAAAGAGAGAGAGAGGCGTTTGATGGCGAAAGCCCACCGTTAATCAATGGTGAAGGCTTTGGTGCTGATGGTGAAGACGATTTCTGAGGCGTGAAGGAGGGAAAGATGAGAGCTCGAGAGGGATGAAATTAATATAAAAATGCTAGAGCGACATTGTTTTGCCCGTAGAATTCTGACAAAAACTAAATTTATATTCTCCATTGTTTCTTTCTTGCATTCTTCGACAAACACACGTACACGCTCGCTTTTTCTCGTTGCCTAGGCTGGGTTACACTAAACACAATGGGTGGTTGTTTAGCAATAAGAAAGGCACTTCTTTTTCTTCTTCTTCTTCTTCTTCTAATGCTGCAGTCTCTTCAGCGCCAAAGGCAGAAGACTGTGACTTGCTCACAAGTATGAGCAGTGAGTATTGAAGGTGCTCGGCAAAATGACTCAGAGAGACGTTGTGGGTCAAAAAAGGAGAGGGTGTTTTGTTGGGAATCAGATGTGTTAAAGAATGTTGTGGAGTTGGTGTTTGTGAAAATGCCTGAAAGAGAATCAGTGCTGCAGCCAAATGAAGCAACGACAAGGATGAGAAAGAAAGGTGTTAGGAAACAGAAGAAAATGATGAACTGAAGTTCATCCTCCGGATGAATCTTTAAAAGCAGCAAAATCCAAAACTACATAAAACAGAAAATTACAGAAAATAAAATTGCAAGGTTTTGTGATTGTAAAAACAACCCAAAATAGAGAAATTACAGGGAAGGAAAGAAAATAAACATCCCAAAAGTTTTGTGATTTTAAAAACATGGACAGAAAATAAACTTGCAAGGAAATGGAAACAAAGGAAGCAGAAATTACAACAGATAAAAACAAAAGAATTAAACCAGAATCTAGTAATTGGCTAACGCCACAAATTAGAAATTATAAAGCGAAATAATAAACAAGAGACACAAGATTTAAGGTGGTTTGATTGAAGACCTACATTCACAAATTAAAAGCTTTGTAGGCTACATCTTTTTTTTAGTGAATTTATTGAACTATATAGAAACCAAAGGAGAAGAGCTCCTTGTGTGTTTAAGCAAATTGAGACAAACTCCCTTATATATAAAGACGAGAGAGAAACTCTCATTTATGATTCTAACAGTTCTTTTGGATCAGGAAAACCCTCTCCAGCGCTGCAAAGGTGTTTATCCTTGTGTTATAGACCAAAAAGAAAATTTAAAGGTAGTCGAGCCAGTCTTTTGGCCAAATAGGAATAGGAGGAGAGAGTTTGGCAACCCAAGCCGGGTAACTCCTCTTAGCATAATTTGTCTGTTAAATTAGGATTGGAATTGTTTGGAAAGCTCACTCCAAAATCGTTGTAGGGCCAAGCCCGGCAAAATTGCAAATTGAGCATCCAAATTTAGCACTCCTACTGGATCGGAATTGCCTGTGGCAGTTAATTTGGGCAACCCAACATATAGTGAGCAAATGTGTGACTCATATGCTCCGAGCAATTGGACCTTTAACTTTGAGCTGCTTGGGAAGATAGACCCTGAAATTTGTCCTTTCTTGTGGGCTTGCAGGCAGTTTATATCATTCATGCTTATCCCCAAAAGAAAGTTGGGCACTCACGTGGGAGTCACGTGACATGTCCCCTAACATGATCTGCCTCATGGGCTGGTGGATCATGCTCTCTTCCTGGGCACCAAGAGTCTGAAATCTCGACGAGGAATAATTTGAGCATGGGCCTGAACAACCTAGGTGAAGATGTCCTTTGTGGATTTCCAAAAGCTCCAATTACGCATGAAACACAATTGGGCCTTCCACCTCCCCAAGTCATTTGAGCTAAAATGAGCTCCCTCAATTTTGGGGAATTAAGGGCTAGATGGACAAATACCCGAATATACTAATTTTCTGATATTTTATTAAACTTGTTTTATTAAATTAATTATGTTTATGCATACATTTGTCCTTTAATGAAACAAAGTCCAATATCCATGACTGAGAGATCGAAGAATTGACTCTTCAGAATATTAGGCCGGCCTTCAATTCAACCTTTATTTATTTACTATTTTTAGCTCCAAAAATAAATCGAAAAATCAAATTTTCATCTTCTCTGTATCCTTTTCCTTATCTCCTCCATTTTCCCTTACACGACCCGAGAGAGATGGCAGCATCAGCATGCACTGGTAAGACAAAAAAACATTTGTGTTCCATTTGATTTGATGTCGAACACAACCTACGCATAAACACTTGTTTAACAACAATTTTGTTGATGTGGGCAGATATTCTAACTTTAGGAACTGGCAAGAGCTCGTTGCCGGAGCTGGTGGGAGTCAACGGAGAAGCTGCAGCAGCGACGATTGTGAGAGAAAACCCAAAAGTTGCTGTCACGGTCATAGTTAAGGAAGGAATGATGGTGACCATGGATTTCCATAGTGATAGGGTCCGAGTTTGGGTTGATAAGAATGGAACTGTGGAGCAGACTCCTCAAATTGGTTAGCACTAGAAATTCTCACGAGTTTAAATGTAGAGTATTTTGTTATTTGGGATCGTAATTAATGATTAATTGCTTTTCGATTAATTTTTTTTTTTTTTTTTTAATCAAATGCGTGCTTTTCGATTAATTTGATAAGCAAATTGATGGTTTCATGGTTTTGGTGCTTTGGAAAACGAGCAATAAATTCATGCAAATTGAACCTGGACCAGTGAAACGGGTTGCTTAATTGAAGGGTATTTGTTGAGTCATGATAGGACTTGGGTAAAGAGTGTTAATGTGATTTTTTTTCAATTTAGGTAAGTGAAAGTCGAAAGAGGTAATTACAAGAAAATAAAAAAATAAAGGCGATAAAATTTTTATAAGAACTGTTGAAAATTGGTCAAATAAATAATTTGACCTACAAAATGAATCGAAACAGCCAAAAGAGACCGTACTAAAAGGTTTTATTCCATAAGACTTTATCGCACGACCATCAGAAATCAGCAAAGGAAACCAAACATGACCATTAATAGGAAAACTCTGTTAAAAAAAAAAAAAAAAAGATCCAGCCCAACAAACTGGTCAAATAAATAAATAAATAAAAAATTACAAAGGAAATTAAAAAAGACAATAAATACAATGGATTTAGGGCTAAACTAGACAAAGTGAGTTTTGAGGAGCCATTTTGCATAAAAATTTGGCTACTCCATTGTAAGTGTTCTTATCCATATCTTTAATATTACAATCTATAAAAATCTATAACAATCCCTCACCTAAA
>NC_081551.1:527959-549519 GCF_901000735.1 Corylus avellana | reverse complement strand
CAAATAATAAATATTAACCATAATTTAATAATTAGTATAAATTACAAAAATAAAAAATAAACAATTACAACAAAAAAAATAAATGAAGAGAACTTGAACAAGTTATCTAATTCAATAAATAAGTTCAAACTCAACTTATGTTAAAAAACAAAATTAAACAAATAGAATTTAAATATTAGTACTCGACTCAGCAAAATTACATTCCTATCAACATATTTAAGTTAAGTGATAAGGTAATAGCCTAGCAAATAGCATTACTAGTAACATGAAAGAGGAAGCTCTGTACTTTGATTACAGAAAGAGTGGACAAACACGAATCAAAATCATGCCTTTTTCCAAGAAAAAAGAGACCCACTTTTTTAGGGCTGTGTTCGGTTAACGAATAGAGGGGTGTGACACAACTTCTTTCTCAAGCAAGCACGGATATGGATTCAAAAGGAACCTATTCTCTATATGAGAATTGATCCGTAAGAATAAGACTAGCTTATTTGAGTTGAATACAAGTTCCGTTAGGTCTAATCCTGAGGAGATGCAACAATAATAAATCCATGGCTCTGTGGTAATGGCTTTGAGCTTTTTTTTGATCGACAAAAAAAAAAAAATGTTTGATATGAAAAAAAAATATATTAAAAAAAAATTGTAATGATTTTTTTTATTTAAATAATAATAAAAAGTGATTAATGTAATATAAAAAATAAAATATTAATTTTTTTAAAAAAAATATCAAGCCAATTTTTGACATTTGCCAAACTGAGCCCATACTAAGCCCATGAGATAAATAATCTTAATTCATCTAACAATGCCTGATCTACTAAAGTTTAATATTTCCGAGCACACAATTTAGAGTAATTCTAAAAATCTCGGTTATATCCTTCCTTTGTGTCGCTAGATGAATAAGGTGAGAAACAATACACAGGGAGAATCATAGGGGAGTATCTTAACCACGACGAAGCAGAGGTTTTTATTTTTAATATAACATGGAAGAGATGGTTTTCACAAACAGAAGAGAATGAAAGAGTAATTGAGAATGCTTCTAAATAGACAGTTTGAAGCGACCACGCGGAGTTGAAAGGTCCTTTGAGGATAACTCTGCAAGTCTTTAGTAATTATAAGCAACGGTGTGGGGTTCGGATTGAGATACACGGCACTTGCATTCTAAACTACTGACGATATGAGATACACGACAATACCTAGGTAAAGCCACCTATGACCCACCTTGGACCATATATTTAAATTTGATATGTGGGGTTCACGAGAGTTCCAGATATGGACCATATATTTAAATTTAAAGATAATTTTAAAAAAATGAAAAAAAAGAATGAGAAGAAGTGTATTACATAATTTGGACAGTGGACTTACTCAGGCCATTTAAATTTTATTTAGACATTGAATACTAAACTTCTCTCCCAATCCGTGGGATTCACTCCATATTTCTTAAAATTTGTCTATATAGGTGATCTTTATATGTAAAAAAATGTGTCATTTACATGAGAGAATACGAATTTTTTTAAGTGTAAGAACAAAATTTAAAGAAATTTTCATCTGCTACTTATATGCCAGATGCTTTTTAAAAACAAAAGTACGTGATTCTCCCATGAAAAAAAAAAAAAAACGTTTGGCATTTTTATAGAATGAGATATACATTAAACTACACATTTACACTTCATAAAATGACCTGAAAAACGACATTTTGCAACTTGGAAAAGAAGATTACCACATAGGAGCTGGTCGATACTTGCATAGCGAAGGCGAGTTCCGACGCATCTCCTCTCTTTCGTAGAAGATTCTATGGAGTATAACGATAACCGTTCATAACGTATCATCCTTTTTCATTTGCTCAGAAAATACAGTGAACGGTAATTATACCTTTCCAACTGCCTATAACTGTACGTAGTATGTGTACGCTAGGATCCCCTACGCATCCCTTCCCGAGTGTCGACGGGAGTTCGTAAGTGCAGCCGCAACCCTGGGCAAGATAAGGATTAAATGAACAAAAATTTAAAAACAAAAAACAAACAAATACAACAACGGCAGAAAAATCCCAACAGCCGCAAAACCCAGCAAGAACAATTTATGAAAAAACAAGACAAATGGAAGTTTGGCAAAGTCCCGTCCAATAAATAAAATGGAACCGCTGCTTCAAGAGGGACTACATGCAGCATATCTCCTCAAAAAAATCGATGGCAGACAGACGTTCTGATTCTGACGCCCAGATTCTAAGTCGTAAACCTACGAGAGTTTAAATAGCCTGGGTAACAGTTGAATGAAAAGATAGATAGGCCCTGTTAGATTACGGAACCAATTTCTTTTTGATAATCCTAGCACAAAAGAGCTGTCTCTTAATTAATATATATATATATATATATATATATATATCAAAGGCTGAAACGAAATCATTACTTATGAGTTCTCATAAGTAATGATTATGTTTCCGAACATAATCATTACTTATGAGAACTCATAAGTAATGATTTCGTTACAGATCTTCTTTTCATTAATATATATATATCAGATCTTCTTTATCAATTTCATTCAGATCTTTATCAATATTATAAGAAAAAATCAGACATTTAAGCAATTATTTGACACTAAAACCAGGTTATTTGACAAAAATCCAGAGAGAAAGAGAAGTTGGGTTCCGGCGTCGGGTTGGTCACCGGAGAAGTCTGGTCTCCGGCATCGGGTTGGTCTCCGGTAAGATCTCTGCTGCCGCCGGAGAGAGAGAGAGAAAGAGAGTGCACCGGGAGAAGTTCTTAACTTATTTGAGGAGAGAAACCCACCAAAATCCAGTGTGTGGAGAAAAATCCAGTGTGGGTTTGAGAAAAATTATTATTTTTCTGGATGCACGGCGCCGCTGGAGAGAGAGAGAGAAAAAAAGAGAGGGAGGGGAGGAGAAAAATGAGAGTTTTGTGTTTGATGGGAGTTTGGTGTTTTAATCGGCTGTTTTTCACCTCATTTGCTTTGGAGGTAATAATCCTAGCTATCCAATTCTAATTAATAGGCATAAAAGAATTGGTGTAAATCAGCTCTTTCCAGAAGTTATCCTCCGACTAAAGTAAAGCATATAGACCTTCTGAATCTGACGTCATGCAACTATTCTGAATCTGACGTCATGCAACTATGTAAGAGCACTTTAAATTTGATTTTTCCATAAAAATTTTAAAAAAAAAAACTCAGAAAAAGTTACTTTAGAACACTCTTTTTTATTTCAAATTTAATTTTTATTAACAAAGTTTTCTAAATACCATTTTAATTTTATATATTTATATTTCTTCTCTTTCATCTATCAAGAATTAAAAAATAAGAAAATAATAATATTTTACTAAATTAGTAAAAGATAAGAGTTTATATTTAATTCATTTTATAGTGACTAATTTTTTTTTTTCTATCCAAATAAACTCTACAGCAGATTCTCTTAATAATATTAAAATAATATTTTTTTTACTTTTACCTTCGTTTTTTTAATTCCACTTATCTTTTCTCTCTCTCCACCGTTTCTTTCTTTTTCTCTAATCTCTTTTCTTTTTCTTTCTGTTCGTCCTCAACTCTGCAGAAACTCTTCTTTAGAAACTCTTTTCTGGTTCTTTAATGGAGTTCTCAATGAATAGATCCAGATTCATAACCGGATGTTTTTCTTCTTTGATTTCGTCATTTTCTTCACCGATTCGTCCGTCTGCGATTCCGTTTTCGTTTGTGATTTTTTCTTCTGCGATTTCGTCCGTCTACGACTATCAATCTCTCATTTTCATCTGCGATTTCGTTCTTTCATAAAAGCAACATAGAAGCAAAGGAAAAGGACAGTGAGAAGATGACTGGATTATTGTTTAAAAGAAAAGGAAAGTGAAGAAGTCATACCGAGAAGCGTGAGAAAAAGATTAATTTTATGAATACAATAATTATTCGGATTGCTAATATATTGGGTTCTGTAGCATCCTCATGTTTAGCTCATTACTTACAGTCACAGTGGGTGATTTTTTTGTAGGGTTAAATACTTATATGGGGTTTTGTTGTTTTATATATATTTTTTTTTAGGATTTGATTTTTATTACAGGAGATTTTTGTGGTTTTGATAATAGACTAAATTAGTCCAACTGTTAATTGACTTAACGAATGTCCACGTGGACCAATCAAATGTTAACACATAGCACATATTTAATTTTTTTTTAAATAAAAAAAATGTATTTAAAAAATAAAAATTGGGGGTGGCTCGGGCCATTTGGGGTGGCTGAAACCACCTGGGGATGGTTTCGACCACCCCCTAGGCTCCATGGGGGTGGCTTGGTACTGGGGGTGGTTTCGACCACCCCCTTGATGCCCAATTTTTTTTTTTTTTTGGTGGCTCGAGGGGTGGCTCAGCCACTCCCAAATGACCAAGGGGGTGGTTCGGCTATCTCCAATTTTTTTTTTTTTTTTAATTTTTAAAAAAGAAATCAAAAAAATTTAAGTATGTGCCACGTATCAACATTTGATTAGTTCACGTGGACTTCCGTTAAGTCAACTAACAGACAACTGACAAAATGATTAATTTGGTCTATTATCAAAACCACAAGAACTTCCTATAATAAAAATCAAACCCTAAAAAAAAAAAAAAAAAAAAAAAAAACAATGAAACCCCGATAGTATAGAGTATTTAACTCTTTTTGTAACATTTTTGACATTTAGAGAACTCTATATAGATAGTCTCTTGGAATGCTCTGAATTACTATTATATTGTTTAGATGTTCAGGGCTACCAATTTACGAAACCAGATACAGATAGTGACTCTTTAGGGCAACCAAAATAATTTAAAAAAAAGGTTAAACACAAATCTAGTACTTTGGTTTGCACCAAAATCAAAGAGATACCTAAGTTTTCAAAAATATTATAAATAGTATATGTGGTTTACAAATAAACTCACTTAATACCTTTATTAACATTTTGTTAGATTTTTTAACCGAACGGCATGTCACCCTTACACACGTGGGCGCCACGTGGCGTAGTACCTAAGTTTTTGAATGTCATGTCATTTAAAAAAAAAAAAAAAAAAGAGATATGCTTTTTTTAAAAAAAAAAAAAAAAAAAGAGATATGCTATTGTGTAATAAAAAAAACATTTTTTGCTCACAAAAGTTTTAAGTGGCAAGAGGTCATAGGTTTATCAGTGGGTAGAGCCACAACAATTACGGATGGAGTATATAGCCTTTTGCCACCTAGAAGTCTAGAACTTTTATGGGCCAAAAATAATTTTTTTATTGTACTATAACATTTCTAAAAAAAAAAAAAAACCCCCAAAAAAAAAAATTACAACTGGCCACGTCACTTTTTTTTTTAATTTGAGGGTTTGGCTGTAGGGGTTGCCCCTCAAGCCAACTGCAAAGAGTTTTTTAAAGAGGATTTTTTTGGTAAAATTATGAGATTTGAAAAAACAAAAAGAAAAAAAAAGAAAGAGATTTTGAGACACCCACTTGCCTTCAGCAAATATAAAATTGAAGAGAAAACAGAGGAAGAAGAACGAAGGAAAAAGCGAGAGAGAGAGAGACGCAGTTGAGAGAGAAGGAAAGAAGATGAAGAAAGAGGACTGAAATTTTTACTTAGGTAGTTGGAATCCGGTTCTATGCTTTGATGTTTATCTTAATTGATTGATCTAGAAATTTGTTTAAGTTCTTTTGTTTTAGATTTCAATAGATAACTCTGACGGGTTCCTTTGGGGCTATAACCGATTATGGGTACAAGTTTAGGCGCGTAAATTTTCCTTGGTGGTTCTTTGATTTTTGGGTGAGTTAGAGAAATTTATTTGGGTTATTATTTTCGGATGCTCAGTGTGGGCTGCATTGGAGAAGTTGAGGGATGACTTTGGGAAAACCTTTTGTTGATGCAGTTTTTGGTTCACATTACTGTTTGCAAGCAATATTCCTTCATGGTTGAGATATGAGCAGAATTTCTGTACGTTAATGGAATTCTTGCAAAATAAAAGCACAGTCAAGGGTCTCCAGTTGGGGTGCCGAAGACCCTCCGATGCTCAAGTTAACGTCTTATATATGGGTAAAAATATATAGCTATGATATGCCCTAAATACTCAATATTTTGTGTGTGAAGTGAGATATACATGAAAGAAGTGGAAGAGGCTATGGAGAAATAAGATTTTTCTCTAGAAGAGGGAGACGTGGGGGAGACTCTGGAGGGGGAGACCGAGAGGGTCCAAGTTAAGGAGAAAGGTTTATAAGCCCATGGTGACATGTGTTACTATATGAATGGACAATGGCAAAATGGTAAATAAATATAAATAGGTGGGCATATTTTGTTGTGTAATCTCAATGATTGACAAGAAAAATGCTTTTCCGAAATTGTCAATAGGTGGATAGCTGAGTATGGCCGTAGGGGGTGGCCGAACCACCCTCAAGCCAAATGGGGTGGCCGAACTACCCCATAGGTTGTAATTTTTATTTTTTGGTTTTTGGAAAAAAAAAAATCGCATGGCACCCAAAAACCTAGGTACAATTCCATGTGGCACCCACGTGTAAGGGTGAGGTGGCGTTCTGTTAAAAAATCTAACGGAATGTTAACAGAGGTTCTAAGTTAGTTTATTTGCAAACCACAGGTACCATTTGTGTTATTTTTGAAAACCCGGGTGTCTCTTAGATTTTGTTGCAAGCCACAAGTACTAGATTTATATTTAACCCTTAAAAAAAAACACATATTTTCTTTAAATTACTATTTTATTGTTAATGTTTTTCTTAAATTATCAATTATGTGACTTGTTTCTATGCTCTCTAAAAAAGAAATATTAGATGTTCTCTTTTTTTTTTTTTCTTTTCTCTTAATTTTAAGTGGATATTATTTTAAAAAAATCAGTTGAAATAAATATAGGTCAGATTTTTTATTTAAAAAATAATAATATATACTTAGGACCAATAAAATAATACAACACTAGGAGAACAAAACCAAAACACCTATCATTCTCCCCTAAACTATTACTAAAATGCCAATGTTCCTGTAAAGACAAAAATATTCTTCATAAAAGTTAAAAGTAAATAAATAAAAAAACTCTTTAAATTATTTGTAAAAAAAATGAAACTAAAAACTAAAAATGTTACAAAATAAAAAATAAAAACCAATTTATAAGGGTAGTTTTTTTTTTTAAAAAAAAAATCAAATCAAAATTTAAATTTTTAAAATTTTAAAATATATTTGAAAAAACAATTTATAAGAATTTAAAACAAAACAAATTAAAGTTTTTCAGGGTTTTTTAACTATTTGTTTTTTTTCTTTCTAATTTATAAGGATATTTTTTGTCTTACTGAATCTTTCTTTTAGAGTTATTTTTTTCTATTTCTTTTTATTAACAATTAGTAATTTAAGAAACATGGACAATAAAATATTTATTTGGCGGGGTTTTAAGTATTTGCTTTTTCAAATAACAATTAAAAGGTACAAATTTCTATTTTATTTAGGATCAGGAGGGCACGGAGAGCCATTCCCCTTTATTTAAATATTATTTTTCAATTTTTTTTTTATTATTTTCTTTTCTCTCTCTCTCTCTCTCTGACATAGAAAATGGGAAATGTTTTCTTTTTGTCTTTTCTTTCTCTATTCTACTCTCTACATGGGAAATGTTTGGATCTGCCTTTGGCGCTGAAGAGACTGCAGCATTAGAAGAAGAAGAAGAAGAAGAAAAAGAAGTGCCTTTCTTATTGCTAAACAACCACCCATTGTGTTTAGTGTAACCCAGCCTAGCCAACGAGAAAAAGCGAGCGTGTACGTGTGTTTGTCGAAGAATGCAAGAAAGAAACAATGGAGAATATAAATTTAGTTTTTGTCAGCATTCTAAGGGCAAAACAATGTCGCTCTAGCATTTTTATATTAATTTCATCCCTCTCGAGCTCTCATCTTTCCTTCCTTCACGCCTCAGAAATCGTCTTCACCATCAGCACCAAAGCTTCACCATTGATTAACGGTGGGCTTTCGCCATCAAACGCCTCTCTCTCTCTTTCAATGCACAGCGCGAGAAACACGAAGACTTTACCAAAGCTCGCTGAGATTGTTTTTGTCTCCCTCACATTCTAGTTCTAACAACCATACCAATATAAATATGTCAGATTTAATACATTTCGTTGTGTACGTGATGAGTTCTTTGAGATGTGTTTGTTTTGTGCGATTTCTATTTCATTTCTAGCTCGATTTCTGTTTGTTTTCACTAATAAATTTTTATTAGTGAAAGTTTACTTTAACAGCTTTTACTAATATAATATGAATTTCTTTCCATCTTGTTTCTTTCCCCTAGTCCTTTATCTCATTTCTCTTTCCCTCCCCTCATTTAAAGATTAAAAAATAATATTTTAAAAAATAAAGAGTAAAATAGAGAATTTATTGGAACGTCATGAGTTAACATGTATAGAAAAATGAGTAGTTAAAGTAGAAATTTATAATTTTTCTGTAATTATTTTGGCTATTCTTGCCTTGGAGATGCTAATAGGAATAGGTTTTTCACAGAAAATGATGTGAAAAATATTTTTTGACATTTATGTTGTTTTGTGTAATCTTGTATAACTAATCATTTTATTCAAAATAAAATATAATAAAGATAAACAAAAAAATTAACTTAATAACCGAATAAATTGATTTTTTAATAAAAAATGAAAAAATTAGTGAATTGCTAATATGCGCATATATACTAAGGTCATAACGATGGGTTCAATGAGCTGCTGGTATTGCCTCAAGAAGGCCCACTTGCAGTTTTCTATCATAAATTGGATTCTACCCTATCTCCATCCTCCAATCGAGAATTTGCAACTTCAATTGGGCTCAATGATGCCGATTTACGACTATGTGGAGTATGTTGCCTTAATTTCACCAAATTGAGCAAGCCCATTTGTGCTCAAGTGAGATGGGTGCTCTCGATAGACTTGTGGAAGAGGAAGGCCCAATTATGTTGTAACTCGAGCTTTCCTAACAATCCATTGCAACTCCTGATCCCAAGCCGAATTTAATAGGAGTTCATTGCTATGGTGCTTTAAAAAAATTGGTAATATATATATATATATATACATTTAACTACTTTTATAAGTAAATTTCGATAAGACCACTAATAATGCGCAACAAACATGAGAACAATTAAGAGTTTTCCACGCCTACGAACAATTAAGAGAACAATCATGCATGCTGACTTGTCAAGGCCGAGATTCAAGGCATGGGTAGACTGTTGGCTTTTCAGCACCGAGCTCCAAAGTCATGATTTTACTTTTCCTTGTAAAACCTGATATGGTCTTCCGTCTGTATATGAAATTAATTCTACAAATACACCCCGACATTCACGCGAATAGGACCTGTTCAATGTGTGAAACGTGTGGGATTGCATTAACATTGTTTACTAGTCACTTACCGAATCAACAGCAACAGAAAACGTCCAATTAGCTTGATCATAAAAACTAGTTCAAAATTTTTGGAATAATTAACGAGTTTATTGATATGATTACTAACTTATAAAAATTTCCTCTAAAATGCAATAGAAAAAAATCAAATGCAAAGGTCAAACCTAGTAATAATGGAATAATTACAAAGCACAATCCCACCCACGCATCCCCATTATCCAAACTAAAAAAGCATTAACCTATTTACTCACTCTTTCTCATCCCTCTCCACGATCCTCACCGGCAATCCACCTTTCATTCTGGCAGCCAATTGCGTAACAAACTCTGGCTCCACACCTTCCTCTATAACCGGAACCACCTTGAACCGCCTAAGAATACCTGCGACCACCCTCTTCATCTGCAAGAATGCCATCTCTTTTCCCAAGCAAATCCTCGGCCCCGCCTGGAACACTGGATACGTGTATGCGTCCCTCCCCACGAACCTCCACTGCCTATTCTCCGTCTCCTCCCTCTCCAGCCACCGCTCCGGCTTGAACTCCGCCCAATCTTTTCCCCATAGTGCCTCTGACCTCCCCATTGCATACGGTATGTACGTCACTCTCATTCCCTTCTTCACCACTGTCCCATCCGGCAAAACGTCGTCGTTCACGGCCTCCTTCGAGTCTACCGCCACAGGCGGGTACAACCGCATGCTTTCACACAGAGAAGCGTGAGTGTACACCATGTCTTTCACTTCATCAAAGGCGGTCGCCTCGGATTTCTCATTGATTTCCTTGAGAACCTCGGATTCCACATGCGGGTTCTTCGAAAGCAGCCAAAGATACCATGTGAGAGCCGCGGAGGTTGTGTCGCGCCCAGCAAGTATAAAGCTTATCACTATGTCGGTCACGAAATTCTCATCCGAGTGGCCGGAGCTCAAGAACCTTGACAATAGGTCGACGGAATCGAGTGACGCCTTCTCTCTGAGCTGGTGCTTCTTTTCTCTTATTACGTTCTTTGCAAATTCTTGAACTTCTGAGACTGCGATTCTCAGGCGCTTCTCGGACCCAATATTCAAAAGCTTCTTGATTTTCCAAACGAGCGGGATTAATGATCTGAACCTGTCGCCGCTGATCTGGACACTATCTTCAAAGGCTTGAGCGAATTTGGTTTGTGGAAGAGAGGGCAAGAGATATGCGGGGTCGAATCCGAAAGCGATTTCACAAATATTATCGAAGGCAAACCTTTGAAGAATGTCCTCGAAGTCTAGGACTGTTCCGGTAGCGGCAGCTGAGGAGAGGATCGGGATGAGGCGGTCGGAGATCTCGGTGTCCACGACGGTCTCGACGAACTTGCGCAGGGACTTGGTGTTGAATTCGTGGCTGGCAATTTGTCTTTGGAATTTCCAGGATTCGCCGTCGACGTTGAAGATGCCGTTGCCGAGCAAGTCTTTGAGGGTTTGGGGGAAAATATTTCCCTTGACGTAGTTGTGGAAGTGGGTCTTGAGGATGTGCTGAACAACGGCTGGGTTGGCGGTTAAGACCACGGGAGTGGCGAAGTTGCGGTGGAGGACGTAGGTGGCGGAGGGTGAGAGTTGGACGATGTCTGAAATCCATTGGAGACTGCGTTTGCGGTTAGCAAGCACAGCCAAGAATGAACCGATTATAGGGTAGGATCTTGGGAGGCTGGTGGTGGTGGAGGGTGGTGGAGATGCTGAAGCTCTGGTAAGGAAGAGGATGGAAAGTAAGGGAAGAAGGAGAAGGAAAAAGAAAGAGGCTATGAGTTGGAGGAACAGCATAATTACTGTTTGGATAGCTCTTTTCGATCTGAGATCTTTTTGACTCGTATTCTGTAACCGTATGGGAAATGTTGTAGTGGGTGGGCTTTTATAGTGTCCAAAGTGGGTGCCATGGGCTCTGTTTTTTTGTTGTTAATTACTAAATTGCATAATGCTAAACCTGATTTTTCAGATTTTTAGAAATTTACTTTTAGAATATTGGTCCAAGAATATAAAATTCCACCTACTAGATTTTATTACGTAAGCCAATATGTCAGGTAACGTGGAGAAGGAGGAATACTACAATGCATTCTCGCAACCATCTAATCACCATCACTTCACTTGCATTTTGTTTTGTTTTTCTCTCTTTTTTTCTTATAAAAAAAAAAAGACGAGTAAATAGAGAAGAAATGGTGGATTGATGAAATATGATTTTTTTTTCGTTTAGAATAAATTGGAGAATATTTTGTTTATAATTAAATTTTTTTAAAAAAAATTTTAAAGTCATAAATAAGACACATGTCTATTAATTAAAAATAATAATCAAATATTATTTAAAATTTAAATAAAAATAAAATTATAAAATTTTAAGGGACAGTTAACCATCCCATTAGAGGTGACTGGACAACCCAGACCGGCGATCTAGGAAATAATGTGTTTCTGGGAAAGTTTTGACATTTGTGCATGCTTTTGTAACATTCGCATAAGATGGGTCGTTGACCAACACTTCCAAATTCAAACTTGGCTCCTTAATTCATATGGGATTAATGTCCAATTAGGAAAGGAAAAATATTCTCTCTTTCTACAAGAAAGAGGAATACAGGGCTACTATGCTTTCCTGAAACTTAGTTTTGACACGACAATGCTCCCCTTTCTTTAAGACTTGGTCAGGTTCAAGGGCAAGGTCTCCAAGCGCGAATCTTCCTTTCTTTGATCTTTCTCCTCGACAGTGAAAAGATCCACGTGTAATGTGAAATGGTTTGTATTTTGTTATGTACTCTTCTCTCATCTATTAAAAAAATTAATGCTAATGGATGCAGTAAATAAGTATAAAGTTTAGTATTATTATTGGGCTGGTCAGTATTTATTAGCTCTTAATTTCTTTTTAATAAAATAACTATTGAGTAATGAGCACTATCACATGTTGAGTATTTATTTTCTTTATTTCGCTATTTTCGTTCTTTTTTTCATTTAATTATGAATTTCTTCCTTTCTTGATTCTATCTCGATCCACACAACACAACTTTGGTTTTCAGTGAGGTGAGATGGGTGAAGCAAAAGGGAGAGAATGCCCTACTTTTTGATTGTTTCCGAAATTCTACTATTGTTTGTCGCAGCAACATAATACTACATAGCGAATATGTTGTTATCGCATCATTTAACAACTTTAAACGATGTGGCATGCATATATATACCTCTAGATACAAAATAAAATAAAATTTTAACCATTAAATAAAAGTAAAATGGAGAGACTAGTTGTATATATCTTCTAATCTTATAATGCAAATATGCTTGGACAGAATTTATGATTCAAGTTCTGATAAGAACAGAGATGGTATATATAGATATTATGCGACAAATATTGGGTGATGATTTATGTTTTTATTTGTTCTGATGTAAGCTTGTTCTACTCTATTTCACAAGTTCTTTGATCTCAATGTTGTAATTAATGGGCTTTCTTAGAGTTTGAACCTTAATTTGTGGTTGTGGGAAAGCAAATGCTAGGCCCTTTACTTTTCATTTGTGTTTCCCTTTGCTTTTTGTGTGAATCCCGTGGTTAAGCAGTCATGCATTATGATCGAAACTCCCAACTCTCTCACAACGTTTCTTACATGACATAACCACATTGCTCTACTTTGCTTGCATTATTAAGTTAGACCACCTAAAACTTGAGAAACAGCAACAGAAAAGGAATCACGTTCCAAGTTTAGCAAAGCTCATAATTTTTTTTATTTTTTATTTTTTTAAAAAAAGCTCCAATAAAACGAGCTTGTACCCCGTCAAAGTGACACGTCAACAATTATTGACGTGTCAAAGTGACACGTCAATAATTGCTGACGTGTCAAAGTGACACGTCAATATTTCTTGACGTATCAATATTTGACACGTCAGTAAATAATCAATCAATTATTTATTAATTTTAAAATGATGTCAGATTAAATTTGGTTCAAATTTACTGACGTGTCAATTATAACACGTCAGGAAATACTGACATGTTGTTTTCAACACGTCAGTAAATGTTGACGTGTAACTTTTAACACGTCAGTAAATAATTTGTTGACGTGCTACTTTTGACACGTCAGCATTTACTGACGTGCCAAAAAAATATTACTATTTGCCACGTGAAGAAATGGCCTTTTTTTTGTAGTGCTCCTTATAAGGGGTTCAGGTCCTAAGTTTAGAAAAAATGTCCAAAAAAAAAAAAAAAGCAAAAAACCACCTACAACAACAGACTCCTTATATGTTTATATGTTCCTTAAACCATCTGCTGTTACAGTATAACCCAACATATCCATGTGATTATTAAAATAGAGAAAAATATTCTCACTCCTCTCTCCTCCCACGTCTCTCTCTCACCTCTCTTTCTCTCTTTCGGACCACCAAACGAGCAGCAAACCAAAGATTTCAAACCGAATCGCACCACCAGACGAATCAAACCAGATATTTTAGATCGAATTAGAAATTTGTTTCAACTTTCAACTGATCAAACCAAAGAAACCCATAAATCTCAGAAAGTTGTGCTTAAAAAATAGTGAAAATTGGATCGACCAAACCCAGAAACCCAGACCGGTCAAACCCAGGGTCAAGGCATGTAGGAAAGCACAGAGAGACAGAGAGACAGAGAGAGATAGAGAAGGCTTCAAAGAAAGAGATAGACGGACCAGAAGGGATTTCGTCTGTCTATCTTCGTGAGCGAGAGAGAGAAGGGAGACAAATAGGGAGATCAAGAGAGTGAGATCGAGAAAGGGAGAGAGATGCGGCTGGAGGGGAAAGAAAGAAGACGGATATGAGATGAGAGAGGAGATGATATTGATGGTGGAGTGCTATGAATGCTCTGGAAGGTTTCAACTTTCAGAAAGAAAAATTACATCAGGAGAATTTTTTCTAACCTTTACCCGTAAACTACGAATTGCAGAGGCACGGGATAAGCCTCTGCAATTCCATGTAAGGAAAATCATATCTTGGGAGGGGGCCTAGACAGACCCGCTCCCTTAGAATTAACATAATCAGAGTAATGATGCTCTACAACATCTCTAGCAAAATCCCCATCAGCCTGTTTAGCTTGTCCAGAATTCCTAGTTCCATGTAAAGCCCGATAATATCTGCGGGAGTTATCTGGATTGATAGCTTGTGAAGCAGTAGCAGTCCTAGCTCCAAAGACATGGCAGGGGAATTTCCGAAAGAGCTTTCACTTGTAGAAATCTGCATGCCTTGGGTAGGAAAGTGGTCACACAAAGCTGAAGAGAGAGGGCTGTGCAGAAAAGCTGTAAAAGGACCCATTGTTGCAGCCGAGCTCTTAAGTGAAGCCAACGATAGTGCAACCATTTCCATGCTGGTAAAAGAGTCATACTGGGGAACAGGAAGCTTCTTGGATTTTTTCAAATGAGCCTGACGAGTCTTCACCAATGTCCACTAAAGCCACCCTCTTTTTCTTATTTTTGGCCACCAATTTCAAGTCAGGGGCTAAAGGAGGGACATAAGTATCTGGGAGATGAAAAGGGGATTTGTGAGGGGAAGGTGTAGGGGATCGAAATGGACAGGTAGTGGGAGGAGGTGTTTTCTGTGGATAGGGGTGGAAACAGGTGAAGTGGGAAGATTGTGGAGTGGATTTTCTGGTGGGAGTTTGTTTTAGGGGAAAAGTGAAAGGCTGAGGGAATATGATAGGCCCAACAGAGGGGATATGTAATTTTGTTGAAACTAACCTTGTTGCATTAGGAGATTGAGGTTCAGGAGGTCCAACCGTGGAGATGGGTGAAATATTTAAGATTGGCCATGCAATATTGGAGGAATGAGACTCAGGTGGCCCAACAGCAGAGAGATTCGGCGTAGAATAAACTGGACTTGATGAATTAGGTGGCTGTATTGCAGGATGCCCAACAGTAGGTATGATTGGCTTAGTAAAAATGGGCCTTGGCACATTTAAGAAATAAAAATCAGGAAGCCCAATAGTGGTAGTGGGCTGCAAAGGAATATACATGGGTTCCAAAATTTCTTGAATGTTAGTAATAGTTAAGTCCATGAGATAAGGAGAAGCATAACCATAATAATGTTGAAGAGGAAAATCTGCAGCATTGATGATAGGATATTGAAGTGTTGAATTTAGAGGATGGGCATTAATAAGAGGAGCTTTACCCTTGTCGATAAATGTTGTACGAGTGGCATCAGATGAAGGAGAAAAGTTGGCCTCAGAAGACGTGGATGAAGGAGAACCACAACACCCAGTAGAGTTTGGAAAGTGGCCCACGTGTTGCTTGCCTACAGCCTTTGTTGACAATGGGGCAGATTCATGAGAGAAGTTTGAATCTTGGACAGCAAGCTGATGCATGGGATTTCTTGGAATTATCTGCAACAGAGTGGACTCACCACCATGAGACGCAGTACCAGAAGCTTCAGAATGAATACCTTGTCCCTTCGAAGACAACCCAGAACCAGAATTACTCCTTGAAGAAGCAGAAACAACCCTTGGGCTTGAAAAGGATGTTGCTTTGAAAGATAGACCATATTTAGTGTGAGGATTTGAGGATGGTGGAGCAGGACAAAAGAGCTTCTTATGGCCAATTAATCCACAGAAAGTGCAGTAATTCGCCAGCCTCTCATACTTAAAGTTAACCCACAATGGGTCTTTACCAGTACGAGGAATGTGAAATCCAGGAACTAAGGGTTTTGAAGTGTTAATATCAACCTTGATCCTAAGATGCTGCCTACAAATAAGACCCATTGTAGAACAATTTTCCACTTCCAGCAAAGAACCAAGAGCTTTACCAATCATGATTGCATTACGAGTAGTCCTATTTTGCATAGGAAGACCATGAATTTGTACCCAAAATGGATAGAAATTAAGCACAACTTCATTAATGGCTAAAACAGGAGACCAAGGATGAAGAAGAAGAAGAGAACCTCTAATATTCCAAGGTCCTTGCTGAAGAATACGCTCCATATGACACTTTTTTGGAACAGCAAAGAGAAACAGATTGGGAGCCATGACTTCCATAGCCAAAGGGGTAGTAAAATTCTAGGCTGAAGCTAGAGTAGACCTGACCAATTGTGAATTAACAGGTTTCAAAGTGAGTAAAATCATCATCGCATCCTATATGGACTTCCGCTTGGATTCCCACTATGAAAGACTTCAAACCAGTTCCGAGGTTTCCATGTAATAGAAATCAACCTTCTTTGCGTATTTCTGATCTACTTCAGCAATCCCCATTGCAAATTCCTGTCTACGATATCTGCTATTTTCGATCCAGCCACTGTTGCAGAAATTTTGAAGATTAAAATCTCCTTGAATCCAATTCCACAATATCTCTGGACTCCTTCTTGCTCAGGGAAATTTTCTTCACATTCGGCTTATCTGTCCATCATCAATGCCCGTTCTCTTCCTGTTTCTATTCAGGTTCCCTCCACTTTTCGAAAATGTATTTGGAGATTAGATCTGAATGATCGATTGAGACTTTTTCTCTGAAAAATTGCTTGAAATATTCTCCCAACAAGAGCTAGATTGAATGAGTTATTTTCCCAAAATACCTCCTTGAACCATTGCCCTTTATGCAAATCCAACCTGGATTCGCTGCAACATCTATTTTTCAATTGCATCTTTGCTCGAGTTGTATGGCGGAATTCTTTTTGGCCTCTGGACTCTTCTGCTCTAAACTTCTCAAACATGGTTGATTGGATAAATGTGATTATTTCTCCTGGTATATCTCTAGCCATTCCACCAGCTGATCATCATAAATTCCAGATATTTGCTTTTGTAGCATGTGATCTTTTATGGTTCTATCGCAATAAAGCCTATCATGAGGGGAAAATTGTTGATGCTCGTTCCATCTCTTCTCATATCAACAAAATTACTTTGGAACATTTTCATGCATGGAATATTAGGTCTTCTCTCACTAAAGAAATTTGGACTCCTCCGCCCGTGACTTGGTTTAAGATTAACTTTGATACTGCCATTAGAGATTCTTTTTCTGTTCAAGCAGTGGTTTGTCGAGATTCAAATGGCACTATTATTCAAATTATCTCTCACATTAGTCCGGCTTGTCTTCCTAATTATGGGGAAGCTCTTGCAGCTCAATTAGTAGTTTCTCTAGCTTCTTCTCTTCATCTTGGAAAATTTATTATAGAAGGTGATTCTCAAATTGTCATTCTGGCTCTCCAACAGCCTGCTCTCTCTTTTGATCGGAGGATTTCTTGCATTATTTTGGATACTATTGACTCTATCCCAGCATCTTCCTTTTGGGAAGCTAGGAAAGTCAACAAAAATGCAAACTTCTGCACCCATTATGCGGCACGTTGGGCCGCGGCTAGGAATTTTTCTGGCTGCATTCCCTATCACTTTTCTTTTCTTAACTCGATTCCTATTAATAGTGGGAAGGATCCTCCAGACGTTTTATCGCTTTCCTAGTTTGTAGTTTTCCCTGTTTTGTTGTTTTTTATTGTACTCACAGAAAAAAAAAAAGAAGAGATAAGAAAGAAAAAATAGTTTACATCCTTAATCATAGAAAAAATGTTTAAGTAGCTACTGAAAATGCTTGTACATGACATAACCACGTTGCTCTATTCTGCTTGCATTATTAAGTTAGGCCACCTAAAACTTGACAAACAGCAACAGAAAATGAATCACTAAGTTTAGCAAAGCTCATAAAAAAAAATTAAAAACAAAAAAAAAAGCTCCCTTTTTTTTTGCTCTGGCCAAGAATGAAAAGCGAAATGAAATTATATAAATAAAAGACAAAAAAAAAAAAAAAAAATCCCATTTTTTAACTTCAAGTAATATTACACATCACATTACATCAAATTATCTTGATCATAAATATTTCTAGTTCAAAATAGTTGTAAATTTTTTGGAATAATTAATGTTTTATTGATAGGATTACCAACTCATTAAAAGTTTGAAAATCCAATACACAATTTAAATGAAAAAGGTAAAACCTAGTACTATAATTACAAAGATTACAATAAAACCCCATCCATTATCCAAACTTAAAGCCTTGCCCACCAATCATTCTTTCTCTTCCCTCTCCACAATCCTAACCTACAACCCACCTTTCATTTTGGAAGTCAATTGCGGAACAAACTCCGGCTCCGCACCTTCCTCAAGCGCCGGTACCACATTGAACCGCCTGAGAACCCCCGCGACCACCGTCTTCATCTGCAAGAAAGCCAAACTAAAAGCATTTACCTAGCTATCTAAAAAAATCTTTCTCATCCCTCTCCACAATCATCACCGGCAATCCACCTTTCATTTTGGAAGTCAATTGCGGAACAAACTCCGGCTCCACACCTTCCTCTATCACCGGAACCACCTTAAACTGCCTAAGAATCCCTGCGACCACCCTCTTCATCTGCAAGAATGCCATCTCTTTCCCCAAGCAAATCCTCGGCCCCGCCTGGAACACTGTGTACGTGTATGCGTCCCTCCCCACGAACCTCCACTGCCTATTCTCCGTCTCCTCCCTCTCCAGCCACCGCTCCGGCTTGAACTCCGCCCAATCTTTTCCCCATAGTGCCTCTGACCTCCCCATTGCATACGGTATGTACGTCACTCTCATTCCCTTCTTCACCACTGTCCCATCCGGCAAAACGTCGTCGTTCACGGCCTCCTTCGAGTCCGCCGCCACAGGCGGGTACAACCGCATGCTTTCACACAGAGAAGCGTGAGTGTACACCATGTCTTTCACTTCGTCAAAGGCGGTCGCCTCGGATTTCTCATTGACTTCCTTGAGAACCTCGGATTCCACATGCGGGTTCTTCGAAAGCAGCCAAAGATACCATGTTAGAGCCGCGGAGGTTGTGTCGCGCCCAGCAAGTATAAAGCTTATCACTATGTCGGTCACGAAATTCTCATCCGAGTGGCCGGAGCTCAAGAATCGTGACAAGAGGTCGACGGAATCGAGCGACGACTTCTCTCTGAGCTCGTGCTTCTTTTCTCTTATTACGCTCTTTGCAAATTCTTGAACTTCTGAGACTGCGATTCTCAGGCGCTTCTCGGACCCAATATTCAAAAGCTTCTTGATTTTCCAAACGAGCGGGATTAATGATCTGAACCTCTCGCTGCTGATCTTGACACTATCTTCAAAGGCTTGAGCGAATTTTGTTTGTGGAAGAGAGGGCAAAAGGTAGGCGGGGTCGAATCCAAAAGCAATTTTGCAAATATTATCGAAGGCAAACCTTTGAAGAATGTCCTGGAAGTCTATGACTGTTCTGGTGGCGGCGGCTGAGGAGAGGATGGGGATGAGGCGGTCGGAGATCTCGGTGTCCACGACGGTCTCGACGAACTTGCGCAGGGACTTGGTGTTGAATTCGTGGCTGGCAACTTGTCTTTGGAATTTCCAAGATTCGCCGTCAACGTTGAAGATGCCATGGCCGAGCAAGTCTTTGAGGGTTTTGCTAAAATAGCCTCCCTTGCCGTAGTTGTGGAAGTGGGTCTTGAGGATGTGCTGAACGACGGCTGGGTTGGCGGTTAAGACCACGCGAGTGGCGAAGTTGCGGTGGAGGAGGTAGGTAGCGGAGGGTGAGACTTGGAGGATGTCTGAAATCCATTGGATACTGCGGTGGCGGTTAGCAATCACGGCCAACAACGAACCGATTATAGGGTAAGATCTTGGGAGGGTGGTGGTGGTGGAGGGTTGTGGAGAGGATTGCTTTTTGGGTGCTGCTGAAGCTTTGGTAAGGAAGAGGATGGAAAGTAAGGGAAGAAGGAGAAGGAAAAAGGAGGCTAGTAGTTGGAGGAACAGCATAATTACTGTTTGGGACAGCTCTGATGTCTTCTTGACTCGTGTTCTGTTGGAGTGGGCTTTTTATAATGTCCAAAGTGGGTGCCGTTGGCTGACCTCTGTTTTTGTTGTTAATTGCATAATGCTAACCCTGATTTGTCAGATTTTATAAATTTAGTTTCAGAAACGCGCTAAATATTTGTCCAAGAACGTAAAATGGATTCCCACCTGGTAGATTTTATTACTTTGTAAGCCAATATGTCAAGTAACGTGGAGATATTCTTTAGTCACATAAATCCATATTCTTTAAAGGCCAAATTTGTATTCAAAGTAACTTATTAAAACCTAGTTTATTTAGTTTAGCTAATAAATTTGTAAAGGCCCCATACATCCAATTAGCATCTATATCATTTAAATATTTTTTTATTAAAAATTGTGAAAGAATATTCTCATAATAATCTCTTAAAAAATAGAAAAAAGTTTTGGGAAAAAGATAAAACAAGTGAGAGAAACAATAAAAAATAAAATCACTTTCTTGAAAAGTACTGTTACATGTAACTTTTTTTTTTTTTTTTTTGGCTAATCCAATCAAATATCAATTTTGCATTTTGCATTTTTTTTTTTTGGTAATCCAATGTGTGAGGGTTTTTACAAATCTGATTAGCCAATTTAGATAAAAGTATCATTTAGCTCCTCCATTCGGATTGCCCATGTTAAACTCTTTAAATTTGATTTTTCTTTAAAAATTTGAAAAAACTCACAAAAAGAGTCATTTAACAAACTTTCTACTCTATTTTAAATTTAATTTTGATCAATAAGGTTCTCCAAATGCCAAGTGCCAAAAAGTGAAAGTTATTTAGTTTTTTAATCTTATATATTCATTTTCCTCTCTCTCGTCTACCAATAACAAAATAATAATAATAATAATAATAATAATAATATTTAACTAAAGTAGAGAAAAATATAAAAAGTTTGATATTTGGTTTATTTTAAAAGTAATTTTTTAAATTTAAAAAAAAATAATTTTTTCTCTTCAAATTTAACTTTTATTTAAAGATTTCAATATAAATGCTCTAAGCTTTCAATGTCACTCTATCCCTCTACATTCGAGTTTTGAAAGCAAGCAATCTGAACAGAACCAACGTCAAAATAAACAACACGACAATATGTTGATGATCAAGTCTCATATTCAATGGCGGAGCCAAAATTTTCTTATTGTATGGACGGGATGTAAGATTTATATTTAATTAATATAAAATAATATTATATTATACTATAATTTACCAAAAACCAATATAAATTGTTCCGTTATTTCAAAGTTTCAAACACTTTGAAAAAGTATTACTTGTCCAATTAATTACTTTTAATATTTAATTATCTATTAATGGTATGTAATTATTTTTGATTTCTTTTATTTAACATTTAGAAACATATTCACGTTAATTGATATAAGTCCATTGTATTTTTCTTATTTATCCTCTTAAGAGTGGCCGCATAGCATTGGGCATAGGAGATTTTTTTTTTTTTT
>NC_081551.1:521272-527939 GCF_901000735.1 Corylus avellana | reverse complement strand
ACCCTTAAAGTGGCTGAAATTAAACCACAAAAGAAAAGAAAAGAAAAGAAAAAAAAAAAAGTTGAAATGCCAAAAATTTATTGTCCTCGTGGTAGGCTGAAAAAAAAAAAAGGAAAGTGGATCTCTCATGTTCCAGAGAGTCAGAGAGAAAGAAGAAAATATGAGACTTTTGAGAGAGAAAGAAAGTTCCGAGAAATAAACTGTTTGAGAAAAATGAAGAAAAAGAGGGGAAGCATGAGGACTGGATGAGAGAGATGAAGAGAGAAGCTGAGCAAGAGAAGAAGAATAAGAAGAAAAAAGGAGGAGGAAGAGGTAGGGGCAAGAAAAAAGGAGGGAGCTGAGATCAGTAGGGGCAAGAGAAGAAGAAGAAAATGAAAGGAAGAGGAAGGATAGGCATAAGAAAACTTAAAACACAACTGCTCAGAAATTTTTTTCAAGATTTTTGCAGGGGCGGGCCTATATCCGCCACTGCTCATATTGTTAATGCACAGACATCTTTTTGTTTTTTTTGGTACAGACATCTCATATTGTTAATGTACAGACATCTTTGCACAATTATTTTGTCTTGTGTCCAAATAGAAAATGATTAGATTCTGGGAAAGTGTTGTGCATGCTTTTGTAACATTCGCATATATAAGAAGGGTCGTTGACGTACACTACCAATTTCAAACCTGGCTCCTTCATATGGGATTAATGTCCAATTAGGAAAGGAAAAATCTTCTCTGTTTCTAGAAGAAAGAGGAATAGAGGGCCACTCTGAAATGAATGCTTCTTGAAACTTAGTTTTGACTGACAGTGCTCTTCTTTTTTTAAGATTTGGTCAGATTCAAGGTCTCCAAGCGCGAGTATTTCTTTCTTTAATCTTCCCACTCGACAGTGAAAAGATCCACGTGTAATGTTAAATGGTTTGTATTTCGGTATATACTCTTTTCTCGTCTATTAAAAAATTAATGCTAATGGATGCAGTAAAAAAGTATAAAGTTCAGTATTATTATTGAGCTGGTCAGTAGTTATTGGCTATTAATTTCTTTTTAATAAAAAAACTATTGAACAATGAGCACTATCATATGTTGAGTGTTAATTATTTTCTTTATTTAATTCACTATTGTCATTAATTCTTTTTTCATTTAATTATGAATTTCTTCCTTTCTTGATTCCATCTCCACACAACACAACTTTGGTTTTCAAGTTTGAAATCCGTGGTTCCTTTCTTTTCTTTTTCTTAGTGAGATGAGATTGGTGAAGCAAAAGGGAGAGAATGCCCTACTTTTTGATTGTTTCCGAAATTCTTCTATTGCTTCTCGCAGCGACATAATACTACATGGCGAATAAATGTGCTTTGATGTTCTGCTTGTTTGTTCTACTCTATTTCACAAGTTCTTTGATCTCAATGTTGTAATTAATGGGCTTTCTTAGAGTTTGATCCTTAATTTGTGGTTGTGAGGAAGCAAATGTTAGGCCCTTTAATTTTCATTTGTGTTCTCCTTTGGTTTTTGTGTGAATCCTGTGGTTAAGCAGTGATGCATTATGATCGGAACTCCCAACTCTCTCACAACTTTTCTTACATGACAGAACCACATTGCTCTACTCTGCTTTGCATTATTAAGTTAGGCCACCTAAAACTTTGAGTTTTGTGCCCACAACAATCATGTCTTTTTTTTCTTTTTCTTTTTCTTTTTTCCTCAAGGCACAAGTTGACAAACAGCAACAGAAAAGGAATCACCAAGTTTAGCAAAGCTCATAAAAATAAAAATAAAAAAAGCTACGTTTTTTTTTTCTCTGGCCAAGAATGAAAAGCGAAATAAAATTATATAAATAAAAGACCAAAAAAAAAAAATCCCATTTTTTAACTTCAAGTAATATTACACATCACATTACATCTAATTATATATCTTGATCATAAATATTACTAGTTCAAAATAGTTGTAAATTTTTTGGAATAATTAATGTTTTATTGATATGATTACCAACTCATTAAAAGTTCATTGAAAATGCAATACAAAATTTAAATGAAAAGGTAAAACCTAGTACTATAATTACAAAGATAATAATAAAACCCCATCCATTATCCAAACTGAAAGCCTTGCCCACCAATCATTCATTTTTTTTTTAGAAAAATTTTTTATTAATAATTATTTCATTAAAACCTAAGCTCAAAACAGAGCAACACTAAAACACAAATACAACCCCTTACAAAGCAAAAATAAGGGAAAACAAAACCTACAAACAAGCAACTATTCAACACCAGAACAACCCCTTACAACCCTTACAGATTAAAACAAAAAAAATTACAAGCCAACATTACAGAGGATGGCAGAAGGCAAGTTTCACAAAGAACACAACAAAAGGTTCTCCCAGTTCTAGGAAAACCTCTTTTTACAGCAATTCTAGCCCTGACTTCCTAGAAAATCTACTTAAGTAGCTGCTCTTCAGTTTTTGAAACACCATCATGTCTAAGTTCATTTCTAGTACACCAGAGGTTATAAACTACAGAACCAAGAACCAACTGACATATCAAGCACTTAAGAGAGTTCTTTCCCCACTTATTACAGCCAAGCTACACAAGTTCATCCCAAATCACATGAGGCATATCAATTCTGCAACGAATCATGCAATATTTCCAAATTCTCAAACTAAAGCTGCATTCAAAGAAAATATGATCACGAGTTTCCAGTTGAGAATGGCAGAAACAACACTGAACCTCACCCTTATAACCCCATTTGAGTAATCTCTCACCTGTAAGTAGCCTATCTTTCATAGCAAGTCACAAAATAAAAGCCTGTTTAGGAATAACAAGAAGAAACCAAACTATCTTCCACCAAATAACCTCTGCATTCTTCTTTCTAAGGGCTTCCCAAGTCTCTATACTAACATAGACACTTTTTTTAGAAATAGTCCAAACTGGCTTATCACATTAGCCTAAACAAACTTCTGAAAGCCTAGCTTGAATATCAACTAGAGCTTCTGATCCTGCTGATCTCCAAAACCAATCTCCATTACAAATGACAGAAGACAGCTTAGCTTCAATATTACTTTGAGTATCATAAACAACCCTAAAGCCATATTGCTTAATCAAAACTCCTGTAGGATGCCACAAATCCGCCACATATGAATGTTATCCCATTCCCAACTTCGAACTTCAAGAACCTTTTAGCAATATATCTCAGCTTCAAAATTTTCCTCCAACTCCAAGAACAATTATGAGAAATACCTACACTCAAAAAACTCCATTCTTTTTAATAGATTTTCTCTAACCCAGGCAACCCAAATAAAACCAGACCTAGCAAAAATACTCCAAATATGCCCAAGCATAGAAGTTTGATTCCAAATTTCAAGCTTCTTTAATCCCAAACCTCATTCCTTCTTAGGAAAACAAAGATCAGGCTAGGAAGCCTTTGCTTTAGCTACACATTCTTCTTTCCCATTCCATAAAAACCTATTAAACTTTTGTTCAATAGCTCTAATGATCTTTTTAGGAAGAATGAAAATGATTGTAAAGAACAGAAGATAACAACTTAAGCCTACCCGCATAGGAAAAACTTTTAAAAAGCCAAAAATCTATACAGCTAGAAATTCTGCTGAGTAAAGCTCCACAGTTAAGCTGCAGAAAGTCTTAGGAATCCATTCAATCATTCTTTCTCTTCCCTCTCCACAATCCTAACCGGCAACCCACCTTTCATTTTGGAAGTCAATTGCTGAACAAACTCCGGCTCCACACCTTCCTCAAGCGCCGGTACCACCTTGAACCGCTTGAGAACCCCCGCGACCACCCTCTTCATCTGCAAGAAAGCCATCTCCTTCCCCAAGCAAATCCTCGGCCCCGCCTGGAACACCGGGTACGTGTACGCGTCCCTCCCAACGAACTTCCAGTGCTTATTCTCCGCCTCATCCTTCTCCAGCCACCGCTCCGGCTTAAAATCCGCCCAGTCAGACCCCCACAGCGTCTCCATTCTCCCCATTGCGTACGGTATGTACGTCACTAACATCCCCTTTCTCACCACCGTCCCGTCCGGCAAAATGTCGTCGTTCACAGCCTCCTTCGTGTCCGTCGCGACAGGCGGGTACAACCGCATGCTTTCACACAGAGAAGCGTGAGTGTACACCATGTCTTTCACTTCGTCAAAGGCGGTCGCCTCAGATTTCTCACTGATTTCCTTGAGAACCTCGGATTCGACACGCGGGTTCTTAGAAAGTAGCCAAAGATACCATGTGAGTGCCGCGGAGGTTGTGTCGCGCCCAGCAAGTATGAAGCTTATCACTATGTCGGTCACGAAGTTCTCATCCGAGTGGCCGGAGCTCAAGAACCTTGACAAGAGGTCGACGGAATCGAGCGAGGACTTCTCTCTGAGCTCGTTCTTCTTTTCCCTTATTATGTTCTTTGCAAATTCTTGAACTTCTGAAATTGCGATTCTCAGGCGCTTCTCGGACCCAATATTCAAAAGCTTCTTGATTTTCCAAAAGAAATGGATGAATGATCTGAGCCTGTCGCTGCTGATCGTGACACTATCTTCAAAGGCTTGAGCGAACTTGGTTTGTGGAAGAGAGGGCAAGAGGTATGCCGGGTCGAATCCGAAAGCGATTTTGCATACATTATCGAAGGCAAATCTTTGAAGAATGTCCTGGAAGTCTAGGACTGTTCCGGTGGTGGCGGCTGAGGTGAGGATAGGGATTAGGCGGTCGGAGAGCTCGGTGTCCACGACGGTCTCGACGAATTTGCGCATGGATTTGGTGTTGAATTCGTGGCTGGCAACTTGTCTTTGAAATTTCCAGGATTCGCCGTTGACGTTGAAGATACCGTGGCCGAGGAAGTCTTTGAGGGTTCCGTTGAAATGTCCCTTGCCGTAGTTGTGGAAGTTGGTCTTGAGGATGTGCTGGACGACGGCCGGGTTGGCGATTAAGACCTGGCGTATGCCGATGCTGCGGTGGAGGACGTAGGTGGCGGAGGGGGTGACTTGGAGGATGTCTGTAAGCCATTGGAGACGGCGGTGGCAATTAGCAACCACGGCCAGAAACGAACCAATTATTGGGTAGGATCTTGGGGGGCTGATGGCGGTGGAGGGTGGTGGAGATGACTGCTTTTTGCGTGCTGAAGCTCTTTTAAGGAAGATGATGGAAAGGAAGGGAAGAAGGAGAAGGAAAAAGAAAGAGGCTAGGAGCTGGAGAAACAGCATACTTACTTTTCTTACTCGTCTTTTGTCTGATGGGTAATGTTTGGACGATTATGGTGGGCGACTGTGTGTAGGTTTTTATAAATGTCCAACTAGATGGGCTCTTTTTTTTTTTTTTTTGTTAATCGCATAATTGCATGATTAATTTAATTATTCGGCATATTTGTATGCTACGTCACACCACACGTACTTTTCCCATATTATACGTGAAGGGGAAGAAAACGTAGTGAATATTATTCATATTAAAGTACAAACCAATTAATAATTTACCCAAACAAAACTCGAACTAATTAAAGGAAATCAATCTTCTCTCTTTCTAGAAGAAGAGGAATAGAGGACGATGGTCAGCGGTGGCGACCTATAATTATAGTTTAGAGGGCTCTTCAGAGTTTTTTTTAATAAATAATTTAAAAATATTAAAATATATATATATATAATTAACAAATTAAATAAACAATTCAACAAATTTTATTTATTATTTAAAACATATCAACAATAGGATGATAATAAAATAAAATAAAAACATTCTTAAGCAATGATCTATTAACACATTTGTTAAATCTACTCGACACAAGCTAAATTAATTAGATCTTAATAGAATCATTGTTGTTCTTTGTATTATGTAATATTATTTAACTATAATTATATATTTCGTACGTACAATTAAACTATGTAACAACAAATATATATCCACAAATAATTAATTTAAAAAAATATCAAATTTAATCAATGTATAAGTTTAATTACGTAATTGAAATGTTTTAAGAAATAATATGAAATAATTTTTTCTTAAATCGCAAGTTTCGGGAAGCCCATCCTTAACCCTAAATAATAATAATAAAAATAAAATAAAGACTTATATTGCTTTGGTTAGTGACACGATTTCTCAAATTACTTAGTGGCAGAATTTTTTTGTTTTACGCTAACTGGTAGAGTTTTAACTATTGGCAAAAATGTCAAAAATAAATAAATAAAAATGCCGCCTTATATTTCACGCTTTTGCCTCTCTAGGCGTTAAACAGTATTTCTCAAAACATTAGTAAGACGTTGCTTTTTTTTATTTCTTAAACGGTGCATTTTAGATGTCATCTTCAACCTCTCATATTTTTCAACTTTCGACTCATCGTCTATAAAAACTTAATTTTGAACTGGTGAACAGAAAAAAAAAAATATATATATATATATATATATATATATATATTTCACGTCCGCGAGTTGTGAAGCTCGATCCTCTAGGAAAAATATATGCCCCTTAATGAACGAGTGAGGGTGTGCAATTAGGGAATTCAAAAAATCCTATAAGATAATAATAGAAATTTTTTGGAATTGAGGGGGGCATTTGACCCCACTCAAGTCTCAACCGCCCCCGATGGTAAACATTCAAGTAGGGGTATAAATGAGCCGAGTTTGAGCGAGCTTCTTTTGTTTGGACTCAGCTTGTTTAAATTTTACTCGAGCTAAGCTTAAGGATAAGCCAAAAAATCGAGCTCGAGCTCATA
>NC_081551.1:519158-521172 GCF_901000735.1 Corylus avellana | reverse complement strand
TTAATTAAATTAATAAAAAAATAATATTTTAATTAGATAAAACGGTGAGTTTTGAGTAAACTAACGAAAGTTAACAAAAATTGACGGTAGGGAGTTTTTTAGTAGTTTCGAGTGACAGAGGGACTAAATTTTCAAAAAAAAATACCCAAAATTTTTTTAAAAAAAATGCGTTTACCTAAGAATTTTAGATATAATTTTCTTAATTTTTTTAATAGACGAGAGAAGAGTACATACCGAAATACAAACCATTTCACATTACACGTGGATCTTTTCACTGTCGAGGAGAAAGATCAAAGAAAGGAAGATTCGCGCTTGGAGACCTTGCCCTTGAACCTGACCAAGTCTTAAAGAAAGGGGAGCATTGTCATGTCAAAACTAAGTTTCAGGAAAGCATAGTAGCCCTCTATTCCTCTTTCTTGTAGAAAGAGAGAAGATTTTTCCTTTCCTAATTGGACATTAATCCCATATGAATTAAGGAGCCAAGTTTGAATTTGGAAGTGTTGGTCAACGACCCTTCTTATGTGAATGTTACAAAAGCATACACAAATGTCAAAACTTTCCCAGAAACACATTATTTCCTAGACTGCCGGTTTGGGTGGTTTAGCCACCCCTAAATTTAGGAAACAGACTCCCTTATAGAGAGTCTGTTGGGAATGCTCTAATGAGATGGCCAACCGTCCTTTAAAATTTTATAATTTTATTTTTTATTTTTATTTAAATTTTAAATAATATTTTGTTATTATTTTTAGTTAGTAGACATGTATCTTATTTATGATTTTAAAATTTTTTTTAAAAAATTTTAATTATAAATAAAATATTCTCCAATTTATTTTAAACCGAAAAAAAATCATATTTCATCATCCACCATCTCTTCTCTATTTCCTCGTCTTTTTTTTTTTCAGAAAAAAAAAGAGAGAAAAACAAAAAAAAAAACAAAACAAAACAAAATGCAAGTGGAGTGATGGTGATTAGATGGTTGCGACAATGAATTGTAGAATTCCTCCTTCTCCACGTTACCTGACATATTGGCTTACGTAATAAAATCTAGTAGGTGGAATTTTATATTCTTGGACCAATATTCTAAAAGTAAATTTCTAAAAATCTGAAAAATCAGGTTTAGCATTATGCAATTTAGTAATTAACAACAAAAAAACAGAGCCCATGGCACCCACTTTGGACACTATAAAAGCCCACCCACTACAACATTTCCCATACGGTTACAGAATACGAGTCAAAAAGATCTCAGATCGAAAAGAGCTATCCAAACAGTAATTATGCTGTTCCTCCAACTCATAGCCTCTTTCTTTTTCCTTCTCCTTCTTCCCTTACTTTCCATCCTCTTCCTTACCAGAGCTTCAGCATCTCCACCACCCTCCACCACCACCAGCCTCCCAAGATCCTACCCTATAATCGGTTCATTCTTGGCTGCGCTTGCTAACCGCAACCGCAGTCTCCAATGGATTTCAGACATCGTCCAACTCTCACCCTCCGCCACCTACGTCCTCCACCGCAACTTCGCCACTCGCGTGGTCTTAACCGCCAACCCAGCCGTTGTTCAGCACATCCTCAAGACCCACTTCCACAACTACGGCAAGGGAAATATTTTCCCCCAAACCCTCAAAGACTTGCTCGGCAACGGCATCTTCAACGTCGACGGCGAATCCTGGAAATTCCAAAGACAACTTGCCAGCCACGAATTCAACACCAAGTCCCTGCGCAAGTTCGTCGAGACCGTCGTGGACACCGAGATCTCCGACCGCCTCATCCCGATCCTCTCCTCAGCTGCCGCTACCGGAACAGTCCTAGACTTCGAGGACATTCTTCAAAGGTTTGCCTTCGATAATATTTGTGAAATCGCTTTCGGATTCGACCCCGCATATCTCTTGCCCTCTCTTCCACAAACCAAATTCGCTCAAGCCTTTGAAGATAGTGTCCAGATCAGCGGCGACAGGTTCAGATCATTAATCCCGCTCGTTTGGAAAATCAAGAAGCTTTTGAATATTGGGTCCGAGAA
>NC_081551.1:517412-519058 GCF_901000735.1 Corylus avellana | reverse complement strand
AAAACATAAGATCCTTAAATCATAAGCTCATAAAACATATTAAAATATTTATTCTCATAAGAGTAGTTTTATTTCTTTCATCAAAGAAAGAGATAAAAAATCGTAGAATGAATATTGGAAACTTGAATGAAAAATACTATATAAGTTAGAACAGAAAATAAAGAAAAAGTAACCCTAAACCCTATAACAATATATTGAGAATGGTAGCAAAACTAAGAGTAACCCTAAACCCAATAGGTTTTTGTGTAATACTTATTATATTTCAATACAAATAAAACTCATAAAATTCTAGACATTTAAAAAATAATACAATATATTGAGAGTTAAAACATAAGATCCTTAAATCATAAGCTCATAAAACATATTAAAATATTTATTCTCATAAGAGTAGTTTTATTTCTTTCATCAAAGAAAGAGATAAAAAATCGTAGAATGAATATTGGAAACTTGAATGAAAAATACTATATAAGTTAGAACAGAAAATAAAGAAAAAGTAACCCTAAACCCTATAACAATATATTGAGAATGGTAGCAAAACTAAGAGTAACCCTAAACCCAATAGGTTTTTGTGTAATACTTATTATATTTCAATACAAATAAAACTCATAAAATTCTAGACATTTAAAAAATAATACAATATATTGAGAGTTAAAACATAAGATCCTTAAATCATAAGCTCATAAAACATATTAAAATATTTATTCTTATAAGAGTAGTTTTATTTCTTTCATCAAAGAAAGAGATAAAAAATCGTAGAATGAATTTTAGAAATTTGAATGAAAAATACTATATAAATTAGACAGAAAATAAGGAAAAAGTAACTCTAAACCCTATAACAATATATTGAGAATGGTAGCAAAACTGAGAATAACCTTAAACCCAATAGGTTTTTGTGTAATACTTATTATATTTCAATATAAATAAAACTCATAAAGTTCTAAACATTTAAAAAATAATACAAAGTAAAATAACAAATCTTTTTTTAAAAATAAAAAATAAAAAAATTTATGGATACAAGAATAACAAAATCTTTCACTAAATAGTTAATGCAATTAAATAAATCATTTCAATCTTCCCTTAATCTAAAAAATAAATTAAAACAAACTAAATTTGTTCCCATATGTGTAATTTAAAATGAAAAGCATAAAGAGAGAATGAAAAAAAAAAAGAAAAAAAAAGAAGCAAACATGAATTTTGATTATCAAAGTATTAATACAAAATTAGCAAAAAAATTTAATATTTTTGGTGTAATACCTATTATATTTTAATACAAATAAAACACATAATTCTGAACATTCGAAAAAGCAAATGAAAAAAAAAAAAAAAAAAAGACCGAACAAAAAAATTTCACAAAACAAAACGGAAACATATTTATCTCTACCCAACCTCTAATTTAAAACGTTGTTTGGTACAAAAAAAATTCTCAAGAAACAAACTAAAGATCATCAATTCACAATTGCTAAAGATTTACACAAAAAAGCACAAAGATACATTCATCTCGAATATCTTATACCTTAAATTATAGTTCGAAGTCACATATATTTCTATTAAACTAATCAAATAAACTTTGTGCAACCGTCAATTTCTATAGGAAAGAGTTTTGAAATGTTGTTACCGTAGAAGGAGAGACATGAGAGTGAGAGAGA